>NC_051447.1:15384749-15451637 GCF_001649575.2 Kryptolebias marmoratus | reverse complement strand
CTGCAAACCCATATGATGCACTTGATCCACTACAGATTACATGCAGTCTAACACCAATTAGGTGTTGTGATGAGAAGCTATTTTATTTTCTGTTTTTCAAGAGTAGTCAGCTTGTAGGGCACCACAACTGCTTCCACCCGCGTTGATCATCATCATCATATGAAATAACTTTTTGTCACAACAAAAAATAGTGGCTGGTAAAATATTTGAGTGGCTGGTAAAAACTTTTGTCCACCAGCCACAGTGGCTTTCCACCCAATTTCCACCCCTGGTCAGATCTCTGTGGAGTATGCAATTTTGCTGTGGCAAGAAATTGTGCAGTCTGGCATCAGTTAAACCACACATTGTGCAGTGTGATACAAGTTGCAACCAAGATTTTATACTATTAAGCTTGAACAATTACAGATACAAGTCCTTTACGATTTCTACAATCCTTGATTCACTTTTAATTTTTCTGAACTGAACTTTGTTAAAGTTAACACCGATCAAAAGATCAGCGAATCTTTGTATGCAAGAACCATTTCCTTTAGATATTTGTGTCCAACCAACAATCAAAAACTTGAAATATTGATGAAAGCTTGTGTTATGACAAGAAGACTTAGAAGAATGTGCCGTTGTCTTCAATGATGCACGTAAAAAACTGAATCTTAAGCCTATTATTTTGGGCCAACCAGATGCCTTTGCACATATCGCCTCAAACATGCAACTCTATAATTGTGGAAACTAAATTGAGTTCGGTTTGAGATGGGTTCCAGTAAGTGTTTTAAAAACATGTTTCAAATTCCTGTAAGACTCGAGCAAAGCCCCTTTGACTCACGTGAGGAAATGGAGAACCAGTGCAAACATTTCAGTTTTCGAAACTAATGTGAATATCGTTCGCAATTTATCGACAACAGTTGCAGCCCAGTGCTAGCTTTGGTTATAGAGTTAAAAATATAGGATGCTAATTAGTATCAGATTGTTTCAAAGATTTCTGCCTCACAAAACTTATTCAGGAAAATCATTTATCATGTAAAAAATTATGTACAATTTTTAGTCCCAAGACTTCTCAAGGCTGCTTTATTATTTTAAAAAATTGAAGCGCTTTTTGTACTTCTTGTTCTAGGAAGCAGTTGAACGTATAAAAGGTTTAGGACAAAGTTGTCGCTGCCAAGTCTATTATTTTAATCAGAGCCTTTTAAATTAATTAACAAAAAGATTAAAAACATTGAAGACAGAAGCAGAGAGTAGAACCCCTGTTGTTTTTAATAAGAGCCAAGTTGTTCAGAACTCATCCATAATGAAGGCGTTTGTTCTCTTTGTGATGTGCATGAAAATAGGCCGCATACTTCTAACAAAAGTATGGCCTATAATTAAAGACAAAAAAAAAAAATGTACGCACAGTTCTTCCCCCCCCCCCCACCTCTTCCACGACAGTTGAAAGACTTAACAGAAGTATTAGTAACGAGGTTTAAATAGCCCATCAGGCCAGGGAATAAAGGTGAAGTCAGAAATGTCAGTGACACGGCCAGTCGGCAGCGCCAGGTAAAATCCCCCAGGACCAATTACTGGGCTGGTCCCCCCCCCACACACACACACACACTAAAGACAACACACACATACAAAAAGGAAGATGAACACACATAAAGCTATAAGCACACACACTCCTACTGGCTCAGGGAGCCTTCGGTTTCTCTGAGCTGCTGTGTGGCCAAAGTGCCAAAAGCACAGTTTCTGCAGGCATTGTGCTGTTCTCAGATCTGCTTTGAACAGGCATTATAGAGCCAAATGACCACCCAAAATACCTTCAAACCCCCTACCAACAGTCGGCTAGATGATAAGGGCTTCAGCGTTGAGAGAATATTTATGCTCTCTAATTGGGCTGCTTTTGTGTTGAACTCACACTGTGTGAATTGCGGTAATTTCCCTCTGCATTACAGTTCATACAGTATTATGCTAACAACTCTTCCTTAATGGTGCATTCTTTTTGAGGATTATACAACCCCCACTTTTCTCCCCCTCCTCCTTCTGCTCAAGGACAGAAGGGAATAAGATAAAGTGCAGCACGACAAAAGGACAGAAACAATGACGGCACGAAAACTGAAGGGTAAAAGGCAGGGGCTCACATGGAGAAATGAAAAATGTCGAGTGAGGAGAGGTTGAGAGGAGGAATTAGAGAAGAACAGAGGCGAACAAATGGATTCCACACCATCCATTACAACAGCTGTGATGTGTTGTTGCGCCACAAGCCAAATGCCCTATTTATTCCAGGCATAATTACACGGCGGCGAGGACCTGCTGATGCCCAGTGCGAGGTTAAGTCGATAGGTGACCCAGATTTAAAGTGGCCACGTCTCCTAATGGCACCTACAGCCCAAGAGCCTCGCCTGGATTCCTACAACCCATCTCGTCTGTCACCGTAAAAGTTTGGTTTGCAATTTGTGCCGTCCACTCTGCCCCTCATTCTTCACTTGTTATGATACCTCCTAACCTCCTGACTTGCTGTCCCCTACAGGCTTGCATGGACACACTGGCATTGTAATAATTTCTTCTTCTTCTATTTTTTTTAATGTCACTGAGCTTATTAAATCCAAAACAGTAACCATTGGTTTAATTATTGATGTTGCACATAAAATACTCCACCAACCAATCATTATGCTTTAAGTTTAATGAGCCTAAAGGCAAATAGAGTATAGTGCCGAGTGGATTGATGACCCGATGCCTAGTTCCAAGTGGGGCCAAGACAATTTCTGATTTCTCTCCTAAAGCAACTCTGATCTCAGAAATAGTTTGATACAAACTTTTACACTGCTGTCAATGTATCGTTATTCCAGCATTAATACGATTTTCATGAATTAATCTTTTGCACACACAGCTAAATGCTTCTTCAAATAAAGATTTCTCAGGTGCACTCTTTAAATAAAGGTGTAGAAAGCTCCACGACTTCCCCCTTCCATCGCAAAAAAAGATTTAGGACTCCTATATACCATGCTTGAGTGTGCAAAATGAGGGGAAAGGGGTAAAAAAAAAAAGCAGTCACTTAAGCAGCTAAACATTTCCCTTTATTGTTACTGCACACCAGAAACATGCAGCTTTTGATGGAAGTGAAACTTGTTTTTAACCCTTCATTTTTACTTTGTATTCTTAAGTGAAGCTGTTTGTTTTTACCTGTATTTGCATCATCTTGACCAGGACTCCCTGAAAAGGACAATGCTAGATCTCAAGTGTGTCCTTCCAGATTTGAGACAAATTTATAATCCTCACAAGAAAGCAACATTTATTTTATTTTATTTTAACACAGCAGGGTGATGTATTTGTATATTTTAACATATAAAAGCTCATTCTCTCATGATAAATTTATTTAAAAATCACAAAAGTATTCATCAGTAATCCCTACAGTTATTGCTGGTGATTTATTCAACCTGAAAGTGTTGCTTGAACGAACATTCGTCACTGAGCGATACATAGCTGTTCTACTGCAGATCATCTCTAAGTGTTTAAACCACAAAACAAGAGGTACTGAATTTTGCACCAATCTTTTTATGAAAAGGGTCATAAGATCTCAGAGCCTTATAATTTCCGCAATGTGGAAAAACTGAGACTGAATCTTGGAAACTGATGTTAAAAAGAAACTTGACTGTGAAATGCAAAATTTATTATTATGTGGATGTGATCTAGGGAATCTAAATTGTACAAAAACAAACAAAAAAAAACCACCTGGATTAGGAAAAATCCAATTATGTCAACAATCGATGAGTGTATTTTGGCTGCTGCAGCCTCCTGTCTGTGTGATGTCCAGAAATGACAACATTCCCTAAACTAAGACACTTGGGGTGAAAAAAAGGTGAAATTCAGAAAAATAAAAATGGAACAAAAACAATTAGGGAGAAACTTAAACCAAATTTGGGAAAAACAAAATAAAATTGATCTTAATGGGCCTTATGTTATTGCAAGAAAACAAAGTTTTACCTTTTCTTTGGAGATAAGATAAAACTAGCTTTGTTTTCTTGAGATAAAGGGAAGGTTAACTCATAATCTAAAGACAACTACATTCAAAACAAAAGGCAGGTACAGAAGTTTTTTCTTGTTCTGCAAGCAAATAAAAAGTGATTTTTAACCCTCATTTGGGTTTACTCCGTCTGTCCATGCATCTTCATCTATATTTGATTAATTTAATTCATACTCACAGCATGACTAAACAGATGGATGTATTTCATAAACTATGTGCTAAATATGTGAAAAATCCCTGCTGAATGCATTACTTTGTTTAAAAAAAAAAAAAAGTTCCATTACAAAAGCAGCTGTAACACAAAGCCAGTGTCAGCTCCCATGAAGTGAGCAAGAAGTTGGCGTTTGTGCCCATTAGAAAGGTTCAGGGTCTCTGTATAAAAGTCAGGAAAACAGGGCTTCTCAAGCTTGACAGCAAATCTTTACTAAAAGCATATGGCAGAAATCCTTTTGTTCCTGCACAAATGCCAGCTGCAGACGAGAAACGAAGGCAGGTTGCACTCTCTGCTTTGGCAACCATTTTTAATATTCATTTCATCGCAGCAACAGAACACTTAATTGCAGCATATTGAATGTTAAATAGGGCAGTGCACTCTTTTAGAAACATAGGTTAATTGGCCTGCCAGACTCCGGTGTTGATGCTGCTCCAAAAAAGGGGGGGAAATTCTGCTGATTAACGCCAACCTAAATACTTCAAGAAACATTTCATTTATTTCCAATTAAATCTAAGCGCAGGAATTTACAAACTGCCCTGGCATCACATTATGAATCTCCTTTTTAATTTAAAAGTTAAAACAAAAAAAAACAGTCTGAGTCAGAGGTTTCTGACAAAGGAAGACACTTAGGTTTGCTCATCTCTCTCTGTCTATTCAGCAAGTAAGGAGGGGCTGCGACAATAAATCAAATTCCTCTTTCCTGCTGTAGTGCTCCTCAGGTCCAGGAGGACAGTGTCCACTTCCTTACATTAATCTTTTAATGGACTCTCTCCGCTTCTCCTTGGCAGCTCAACTCCCCCCTCCCGACAGGTCAGCAACGATCGCCGGGGTCATTAGTCCTCCGATAGGCTCAAAGATAAGATCAGCAACAATGGGGACAAGGTGTCGGAGAGACAGCGCCGAGCTCTACACCACTCCGGGTTAAAGAGGAAAGTCAACCTTGCAAGGTTTCTCCAGGACAGAGACAACCGGAGTCAATTTAGCAGTCATGTGGTTTGTACAGAAGCACTGATGTGTAAACAAACACTTTATTCTGAAAATTTCATTAAAATGAACAAATCTCATGCTTCATCTGACCTTTGCTTGTGTTAAAAATTAAGCTAGATTGAGTTTGAAGCCCTTTTTTTTGCGTTTGGCAGGCAAACACAGCTTTGGAAGAACTTTTCATGTTTTATATTGAGCTGGCCTGCAGATCAAGGTTGACTTTGAATGGTATGACTGAGCTCTCTGGTTCAGATCACAGAGGATAAAGCTGGCAAGTGCCAGATTTCTTCCTAATGAGCCCAGAGGAGGGTCTTTCATAAAACAAAAAGGACAAGATAAGAGGAAGGGGGTGTCTGTTCTCGAAAAGCCTTTTGGCCCGTCTTCTGATGCAGCTTTCACAGTCTGCTGCATCCAAGTTAAAATTAACTACAGAGAGGAAAAAAAGAAAAACACAATCCTTATTATCAGAGGAGAACAAATGGGCTGATGGGTTGATGGAGGCTAAATGTATTTCTTAATCTACACCAGGGTGTAAGGGTAACTGGGTAAATGTGGCCCACTACTCACAACAAGTCCTGGGAGAGATTATACCAATTGCCATTTCAGAAATGAATTCAGTGACCTACAGTAATGTGAAATCCATTTGCACGCCATTCGGTTGTATAAGCGCACGTGTGTTATCGTTACAAAAGCAGCTGAAATCGACAGATAGAAAAATGCAACAAAGAGCCAAACGACAGCCAAAGAGAATGTCACGATGATATTTGGCTCCGGCGTTATGGACTGGCTCAAAAGAGAATGCCACGTTGGCCAAAGCAAAATAAATAAATATATAATAAAAATTTGAAGCACTTATTTTAATGGCATTTGTGAAAAATTTTACAATTACTGCTCATAGTTAGAATTTTATGATGTCTTCACTTTTCAGTTCACACATTTTTTAAAATTGCTTAACTTGTACAGAACTTTGCAAAGTCCTTCCTCTTTTTTAAATAATTTGCTTTAAAGCAACAAATTTCATAATACTTTAAAGTGATTTTAATAAATAGAGCTCAATAATTGTTTATTTTACTTGGACTTTGGCTGCTTTTTCACTCATTTTCAGTCCAGTACTTGCACATTTTCAGAGAAAAATCTTCTGAACTCCTTAACTCCCAGTACTGATTTATTTAATCATACAAATGCTGCCAAACTCAGATTTAATCAATTTTTTAGACATTTAGTTACCAGCAGCCTGACACAAAGAGAGTTTATTCCTGTATCTTTAAATTAATCATTAAAAAAAAACAGTTTACAGTTTGACGAACATGAAAGTCTTTTAGTAACAACAAGACTTCTGTAGAGCTCGTCATGACAGAAATAATTTAAACCCCATCAATCATTAAAGGAATGCTTATCACCCACCCTTTTCATGCCACAGTTTTAATCCAGGATCAGCTGATGGTGAGAACTGACAGGAGTTACAGCCGTTTGTCAAATCTTAAAAATAATAATGTTATGCACCATCTCATGCAACATTATGAAATCTGTTGAAATCTGTTAACGCTCAGTATTAGTTATAAATAACTTTCAGCTAAGACAAATTTACCTGAATATCTGTTTAAAAAAAAAAAAAGAAAAATTTGGTTCCTTTTTTATGTTGGCTAAGGGTGATTAGTTGCTGTGGACATCTGGAAAAGAGTTAGTTTGATTTTAAAGGTTAATTATCTACTGATTAGTTTGAGAGTTTCATTAAAATTCAGACTCTGGTTTATGAAATATTTTGCTAACAGATAACTGCTTAAAACTTTGCTATTAGGGTTGTGTAATGTGTAGCACTCAGTATGTGTTGGAGATTCTCAACCAATGCCACAGCAACGTTTAGCTCAGTATTTGTACTATTGACTGAGTTGTAGTTATTTGTGTTTTCTAAGGTGAAATAACTAAAGCAGCCGTCCTGAAATGAGCTGATTTCAAATGCTAATCGATTGCATTTATACAGCCACTGATTACTTTGTAAGATTCATGAAAATCCATCCAGCAGGTTATAAAATATTTTTGTCAAAACACGAATAGTTAATGGCAACATTTTAAACAGATCTAGTGCAATCAGTTCGTGCTCATAGTATATATATCGGGGGTGACTCTCAGCTACTACCACACCGAATTTTAGCTCCACATCTGTGAAAATGAGAGCTAGCCTTTGTGTTTGTTAATGCTGATCAACTGTGGTGGCCATCTTGAATCAGGTTGTCATTTAAGTCAATTAGTTCTCGTTTATCTATGAGATATTTTGTTAAAATCGAGGCTAAAACATTATTGCCCAGGTAAGCAGGAGAAGGGAAACCAGGACGATTGAGCTTACGTTTTTTTTTTTTTTACAATTTATATATAAAAAACATCAAATTTTAAATAATGAGAATTCTGAGTGGAAGACTTTGACTGCCTTAAGATGAGGAAGTTCTCATTCAATCACGAGGATTATCATAAGGCACCATAGTTTGACCTGGCATCAGTAATGCTGCTGCACAGTGAAGAAAGCATCTCTAAAGGTCCTTTTTCTTCCACAGAGCTTTAAACTTGGAATATAGTAAATGAACAACAGTCAAAATATGATGAAATGAGGGGTTATGTAACATTTTGGCAGAGCACTTCATGTTACCAGTCATTTTACAGTTCAGATATTCCAAATTTAAAAAGCGTATCTACAGCTACAAAAGCTTTGTTTTCCCTGGACTTATACACTTTATTTAATCTGAAATCAGTTTTCTTGCATTTAAAGCAGTCTATGACCAATCGATACTAAAAAGAATGTAAATACCTTGCTTCCATATTGTGACAGAGGCCATATGTAACCCAACCAAGCAACGTCTTTTTGCACAAGATAACATTTATGAAGACAGATCAGAGAAAACCTGTGATGCGCCCCCTTCTGCTAATTATATTCTAGTCACTAATCAAATTAGGCTACGGTTTGCATAACAACCACCCTACAAAAACACAAAATAAAACACGCAAGTCAAATTAAGTAAGCAGAGTGGGCTGTTGAACCCTCACTTAGTAGAACAGCCTTCTCTCTTGTTATATTTTAGAAGAGACAAAAACACTTGGACTGATTAGTTCTAGGAATAAATGATCTGTAATTAGTCTAAGTGCCTCCGAGGAAAATATTTTAGAAGAGCCCCAAATAGCTACACACAAGAAAAAGAAAGGAGGAAAAAAAAAAGTATTTTCTGTTTCTGCGAATTGTAAGAAGCAGAGAAATTGGGGGGATTCAGAGAGAATTGTGGTTCAGTGATGCAGTTTGTGTGGGATTCACAGCTGTCTCTTCTTGCAGTTAAAATCAATAAAGCATGAAACCATGAACACTTCAAGTCTGGGAACAGAATGTTTGAAACTGTGAAGATCAGAAATTGTATAATCTGATATTAGTCATTCCTCTCACATGAAAGTAGAATCAAAAGGATAAAAGGGGAGTGATATGACTGCAGAAAAACCAGCTTTGTTTTACTGGAACAATATGACCACAGAAATCAGTCGTGTGAATAATATTACACCAGAGTGATTCATGGTGCTCAGTGTTAACACTTTCTGTTTGATGGATAACAAATCCTATGGCAGTGCTATATTTTTTTTACCTAAACTGTAATAAAGGTGATTACTTGTTATTCATACGCCATATATATTCAGCCTAATCTATTTTTTTTCTTGAGTGAGGCTAAATATGAACCTTTTCAGGGTCCCTTCACTGACAGTGGCTCTGCACGATGAAATGACTTTTGCTGAGATTGTGAATCCAGAATGGTAGAAAAATCAGACTGCCATTGACAGGATATTGTGTTTTCTAAAAGGTAGGATCTCACTGGGCTGCAAAGGTTGGAGAAAAAATTCATCCCAAGTGAAAATTTATGCATTTTTTCAAACTTCTGCCACGTTTGTGACGTAAATTTCGACATTCGCGTGACATTCTTAATGACTTTTGTCTGAATTTTGTGTTAATGTCTTGATCATATCTGCATTTATTCTTATTCTTTTTGAGTCTTTAAATTAGTCCCAAAGTTGTCACATTTTTTTACACTTACGGACTCACGGAAACTACATTCAGAAGGGTTAGAGACATGTTCCGGATGCTGTGATATTTCCATCTGAGAAACTGTTTTGCGGATGTTTTTAATGTGTTCACAATTCCTCTGATACAAAAGTGAGGCCCTGTAAGTCATGCATGAAAACAGAACACATGGAAACATTGAGACATTTTGGAAAACCTCTCACAGTTTGCAGTTTGTCAACTGTCACAGCCATTGAGGTACAGACTTTACTGAGTGTTAGAATCGAACAATTAGGCCACTGACCATGCATGTGCAGCTACAGTAAATGCAAATAAAACCATAGCTTGAAGATTTAAAAAATAAATAAAATAAATCTGACTCTCTGGTAACTATTGCGATGACGTAAAAGGAAAAAGTGTTGCACATGCAAAAGCCAACTGTCTGCATAACTGACAAGTTTAAAGCTAAATGCATGTCAAACATATTTACAACACTATTGCACAAAACTACACGTCAATGCTGGCCCAAATTAAATCAGTTTTGAGTAAACTCTGCTTCTCTGTTGCATTCTGGATCACAGTGGCGTGCGGTTAGGTTTTTGGTGACGTCCAATTCAGACAAGAAGATTAGAGCACAGGCTCACTGAATTAGATTTTACAACTAATAAACTGATTTTAGGGCCCAGCTACATTCATTTGTCACACGCAAAACGACACACCTCACTGGTCCATAATTAAAGCTAAAATGCAACGTAAAGCAAACAAGTTTGTACAACCACAACAAATCTCTGGGTACATCATTTAGCATAAAGAGCCTCTGAAACACTCTTTGAAGATAAACATTTATGCTGCACAGACCTCACAGCAGAATACCACATTTAGTAAAAGCTGTTTTGTTACACAGCAGAATAGACTCACTGCATTTTGAATTTAAGATTAGCTTTAACTTAAATTTAAAAACAAATCTTTAAACATTTCCTGAAGTACAAGCGTTATCCACTAAGTCTTAAGTAAAGCTAAGATCTGATATTTAAATGCTTATGTTTGATACAGTTATTTATCCAACTAGAGGAAATATTGGGACTCCATGTTAATCTTGTCAAGAAATGATTTATCCTAACACACTGCTGTATTGTCACCAATCTAAATGACTCGAATCTTGAACAACAGCTGCAACACTGACACTTATGTAACCATTTCATCATCCTTGGCTCATAATCTGTTTCAACTTCAGCTAATGTACCCACTGTGCAGACTAAAGCATTTGGACAAAAGAATGATGAAGACCATCTGCAACTTTTCCATTGCATTCATCAAAGTCAGTTTTATCAGCTAAGCTTCATTATTGGGATTGTTTCATGCAATAAATGTTGAAAATGTTTTTTTTTGTTTCGATTACTCAAAGCTTTTGACTCTGTCAGTCATATGAACTTCAGAAACTACTGCACCACGGCTTTCCAAAAACTATATGTATATTCACAATCAACTGTTTGTCAACATTGATAGTTATCTGAATGTGCTAAAAAGATGCAACTTTTTTCTTTCGTATGTTAAACTTGTCCGCTGCATTCTCCCTTTTGCTTCCTCTAGTTTTTTCTTTTCTTTCCCATACTTATCTGTACCAATGACTGAAATGAATGGTTTCAGATAAGATATCCTTTAATCCAAATGCTTTATATTTGCACCATAAACCATTAATCTAACTTCCCTCTCCACCAGAAATCAGTTACCAGTTTCCTTAGAGGCTTGTGTTTAGTAACTTTCCTGTAAATTAGTGCTTGTATTGTGTGGCGAGCTACTTATCCATTTGCCATTTACAGATTTTGTTAAAAATAAAATAAAATCTGCCCTTTGACTTTGATCCTTTTAGTAATGCTTATGAGCAGGATCTCCACACAGCAGCGGGTAGCATCCTTACACCATAACCTTCAGCCTGTACCACAGCAGTTCAAGCTGAGTGTGGAGCATCCAGGATGAGAGTACGGTCCTCCAAATCTGAGACCATGACTCTCAACCAGAAAAAATTGGAATGCTGCCTTCAGATTTGGGGTTGAGTCTTTGCCTCAACTGGGAGAGCTCAAATACTGCATCTTCTAATCAAGTTCAAAACTTCAGTAAGATTAAAACAAGAGATGGACCAACAGATCAGGGTTTTGTTCACAGAGAATCACTGTCAAGGTAAAAACGGAGCTGAGACAAAAGGCAAAACTCTCAATTTACTGGTCCAACTACATTGACATTCCAACTCATCTATGGCCATGACGTATGGATCATGATAAGATTCTAGATACAAGAGGCTGAGCTTCCTCTGTAGAAGCACTGGGCTCAGCCTTAGAAGTAGAGTCAGGAGCACCATTATCTGAGAGAAGCTTGGCGTCGCAGGTGCTCCTCCACGTGGAAAGGATTCAGCTGACGTGGTTCAGGAATCTGATTAGGATGTCTCCTGGACACCTTTTTCCTGGGCATGTCCTACTCACTGGAGGGACTAAATATTCTCTCTGGCCTGGGAACACCTTGGGATTCCTCAGTAATGGTGGAAGAATGTCTGGGTTTCCCTCCTGGTAAGTGGAAGAAAATGGCTGCTTGGCTGGATGGATGTTACAGAGTACTTCTTTCAAGACAGCTTTTATTTTAGTGTAATGACTTCTGAGGCACAGCTACCACAATAGAGTCTTAAAAGTACTGGTTAGGTCATTTATCTAAGCTTTAATCAGATGTAATAGCAAATAAAGCTCTTTTGAATGAGGAAAAAGGACAATTTTAAACTAAGACTGACCATGATCTGAAGTGTCACGGTCTGCAAGAGAACAGAACCTGAATGATTTTAGTTCCTTGTTCAGTGATGAAGAAACTTGCTCAGCTTGCTTTCTGTCACAATCTTATACCCAGCCTTGCGGAAGAAGAAGAAGAAGAAAAAAAAAGTTCCTCTAGCTACAAGCACAGCACAGTTTAATAAAGTGTCATACTTTGACAAACTTCGCTCTAATGGTTCAAGGGACATTAAATGATCCCTGGTGTTTTAGTGTTTTTTTTTCTCCTTATGAAAGACCTGCAACTCTGTTCTATTCAGTTTAACTGCAGGAGCTTTTAGGGTTCTTTCAGATCCTGAAGAGTTTGGTACATGGATACAAATGCATCCCATTCTGCAGGGACAGACGTGGAAATCTATTCTTGCTCAGGTCCTAAAGGACGTCATGCAAATAGCTGCCTCAGCAAGCCCAGGATTCACCAGGCTGTGTTTTCTAGAGAAGGTTTCATTACACATCAAAGCAAGTGAGGGCAGTTTATTTATCCTGTAAACACATGCGCATTACTAATTACACAGCATATCACCTTAAAAGAATTCCACCTCCATCAAAGTCACGACTGTTCGATAGACAACGATTTTCCCCCTTTTCTTCTATTCTCTCGCCAGGATGGGATTAAAAGCTGGTAATCGTCCAATTCCCTTAATGTCGCCTCTCTGCTTGCTGTCGTTTCATGCTAATTAAATTTCTTCCGGGGCAACGCTGTATTGGCCGGCTGACAGGTAACATTATAAAGCGTGACCTTCATTGCATTATTATCCTTCTGACAGCTTAGAATTTTTTTTTTTATTTATTTTTTTTGCTGGTGGGGTGAAACTGTGGGATGAAGGCGAGACAGTTCCCAACTTCCATGCAGTGGATACACCCGTCAGCTCTTGTCAAGTCAAACCTTGTCAAGCAAATTCACATGTACTCATCGTGCTCTACAAAGCACTGAATGAATATTTTTTAATGCATTCTTCTTGCACAGATATTTAAATGCTAATATAGAGTCTAAAATCCCACCAGCAATGAAGCATTTCCAGCCTTCCTACCAGTGACAGAAATCTAAGGCTGACTCATCTGTTTAAGTAGGAGGGAAGAGGAGCAGCCTCTGGAAGCAGCCAGGTGTATTTTGCTGGTTCGTACTGACTTGGCAAAGAGATATTTTAAACCCACTATAAATGAAGCAAATGTACAGAAATACTCATCAAGACAAAATAGACCTGTACATTTGTCATGCTGGGGTTTTTAAAGCAATCCCTCCTTCATTTTTCTTTTCAGTGACTGTTTTCTGTTATGGCAGCCTGTGTGTGTGTGTGTAAGTGTGTGTGTGTGAGAACAATGTGTTGGGACAAGCAAGCGCTATGTTCAATTGTGCGTTCACTGAGCTCAGCGGGGTGTGAGGGCCTTTCTGGCCAGCAGGCACAACACACTGACTGGTTGTCAGGCATCATTTCAACTCCTCAATGCCTTTTCATGCATCTGAGGCTAAAACGGACCAATTTTACTGAATGCATGTTTTTTTTTTTAAATTTACACAACACTTATTTTACATGCAATATCTGAACACAAGGCATACGAGCCATCATAACATAAAATTAAATTTTGGGACATTTGGTAACACAGAAGCCATTTTGTTTTTATCGTTGACAGAAATGGTTGCATGTTCTACAAGAAGCTATTTGACCTTCAGCTTATTTAATCATAACTAAATGGGAAAAATGTACAAATAACTAAAGAAATAACCACTTATATTTGACCAGTAACATGCTGTACTCAGTGCATGATTTTTTCCCATTTATACACTAAAGATAACTGATTAAAACAGAAAAATGCCTCAGACACAGCTTGTGTCCTGTTAAAGAGATATTTTGGCCATTTTGAAATGGGGCTTTGTGGAAAAGTTATGAACAATTAATACCCATTTCAGACCACTTTTTGAACAGCCTCTGAATAAATTGCATTTAATTCTGTCAGGACTTAAGATCCAAGTGTTAGTCCAAGTGACACTATGATCAAATTGCTTCCAATCTCCAAAATTTTATTGCAGTTTATGTCAATTCTTTGTTTATCTGCAAGCACTAATAATCGCAGCAACAGCTGGCTGTAGCACTTCTGTGGCAGCTTCAAGCTGGAATTCCACAATGTTTCTATGAAACCAAAACTAGTGTAAATGTTTAAATAGTGTTTGCATTAACTACTATAAAATGCTTATGTTTGGAGTTGTTCTAACATTGCAAAGTTGGTTTTGGAAGTGGATCTGTTGTGACTGTGTTAAAGAGCTGATAATGGCTAGCCCAAATTGGATTTGACAATCTAAACCTCTCCCATCTTCAACATGGTTTTATATATAAAGAAGTGCCCCAGGTGGCACCAGAAATGCTACAGTTAGCTGCTACTGCTGCCATCAGTATTTGCACTTAGAAAAACCCAGAAAAATCCATGTAAATAACAGCGTAACTCAAAAAGTGTTGTGGAAGTCCAGGAAACAGCATTTGCATGAACCACTAAGAAATTTGAGACTGACAGCAATCTACTGTGGTCTAGGCTTCGCTCTAACAAGCTGTTAGATGGCCAGACCCGTCAGAACTGAAGGATTTCTCCAAAGTGATATTGTTCAAAGGGTCATCTACAACAGATACTCAATTTTTTTCCACAGAACTCTGCAGTGTTTTGATGCCTTGACAGCTGTGAATAAAACATCTACACACCACACTGAAAATGACTTAAGAAAATAAAAGCACAAGTAAATCCAATGAACTGTTGATCCAAGTTACCTGATCATTTTATTGACTCAAAGCTTGTTTTTTTTTAAGTTCAAAACGTGTGTGTGGTGTTGTACTTCGGGTTGAAACAACATTACAATGGAAAGTGCATGGGACTTCACAAGCAAGTAATTTATTTTTGTTGTTTGACTTCTTAAATGTGAAGTACCTCAAGCTATTGGCTAAGCCCAAAACCTGCTGAGTGTGCGGTATATGATAAGTTATGTTTTCCCACAGAATATTTTAGGTCTCTGTGGTTTTCATTGAGGTGTGTGTGTGTGTGATGGAATAAGTTGCAGCCATGCAAATTGGGCTCTACGTTCCACTGGGGGTAAAATACACCGAGGAGAAACAAGACTCACAAACTACACCAACTTCAAGCTATTTTCTCTCAAACATAAGATATAGTTATTTAATGTTTGTACTTTAACGTGCAAAAGATGGACACAGTTGGGGGGTGGGGGAAATAAAAATAAATGAACCTTAAGTATTGAACTTGAGAACTCAGTGTCCCAAAGGAACAGACATGCACGTTGCATTTATAATTTAAGTGGTAAATTAGCTTCAATAGTGTTTATTTGCAACTTTTTTTTTTTGATTTGGCAGAGTTTAAGTTGCAAATGTTTATGCAGTGATTACATATGTTTCTCTTATTTAGAAGCTATTCTAAGCCCATGCATTGATTTGAGCCACAGTAACAGTTTGTTTTAATGCAGTGCTGACTAAGGGCTGCAGGATTACAGTCTTTCAAAGTTGGCTCGTTTCCTGGCCTTGTGTTCCCAGAACCTTTTAAAGATGTTATAGATCATTCTACAATTCGTACCAATTGCACCAATAATATTGCATTATTTTTTACTTTTGAAAACTTCTCTCATATGTCTTTTTTAAAGTGGGAAGTGGCCTCTGTCTTGTCAAGCATGTGTGTGTTTGTCTATAAGCAAAGTGTATCAAGAACCCCTGATGGCTGCCACAGCTAATGAACTTCAGCCAACAACAATGGTTCTAACTCAGTCATGATTATAGATACTGAGCAAAGATTTGGTGAGGTAGTAGCTGAGAGTGATCCACAACACAAACTCAAAGCCAACTAGTCTTCGTTTAAAAGTTGGCATGCAAGGTAGCAGGTGATAAACATTTTTTGAAGGAATAATTTTGTTTGTTCTTTTAGTAATGAAATGTATAATCCATATTTTATTATCAATTGAATATACAGAACAAATGACCTTGTTTTAGGCTGAATTTGAAAAGCAAGGTTGCAACAGGGATAAACTACAGGAGAGAAAAATGGGCCAAAAAAAAAAAAAGGGTAAAAAGCATCCTGATGCTTACTTTTCCAGGGATATTTTTAAGCAACCATTTTTACAGGTCTACATGTTAGAAACAATATGGCAAAGGCTACAGATAAATTAAACAGAACTGTCTGTGAAAATTTCCACCTCTTCTCCTAAACTTCACAAGCCACATTGCCTCAGAGAATTATTCCAGGCATAAAGATTTTTATATATTTTTTTAAAATCTGTTTTGTACCCGTTCTTTCTAAATGATAAAAAAAATATTAGTAGATTATTGGTATATAGTAAAATGCTGGACTCAGAGGATAATTACTGTGAGACACTGGCCTTATCTCCGCTCTTTATTAAAATGAGAAATGCTGAAAATACCCTGTGCAGTTCCGTTTAGGAGTGATATTGAAGGAGCTCCTGTCCTACAGCAGCCAATAAAGCACTCAATCAATTTATGGGATCAGCCTCAATGACCTTTGGAGGCAAAATACAAAACATAATAAAAGTGACCTTCATACAGTCCCTTTTTCAAGCTACTGGTTTTTACATGCACCTGTAACTGCAGCTGTGGGGGTTTTCATGGGAATTTTTGGTGCACCACTAATTTTGTGAAGTTTTAAATGCTACTTGTCGTTAAGGTGTCTGTTGTCATGACAGACGGACAATTTCTGTTGAACATTTTTAATGTACTGTAGCTCAATCTTTGACTCTCAGCTTTGAGTTTAGACTATAAATTTGCAATTCAGCATCTTCAAAATGGCAAAAAGGGGAAAAAAAAAGATATATTTTTCTTTTATCCGAGTGGCTGGAGAGATTTAGGAATAAATTTTAGACATGGAGTTTTAATAAGACAGAACTATGACAAATCGTATTTTTGCATCTCTTCAACTGAGCTTTTTCCGCACTTGGAAATATAATTTATGCAATAAAATTTGACTTTAGGCACCTAGCCATTAGGTCTATAAAAACATGCTAAACCATTAGCTGGTGATCATATCAGTTTATTACAGTGGTGTTGGTTATCACCATTTATCCTCTGGATAATTTTAGCTGAGAGACAACTGCTTTAAATACTCATTTCTAAAAGAGTTCAAATAAAATTTGCTTCTGTAGTCTTCTTGGAGGACCTCAATTCTTACTCGCAGTCATAAATTGTCAATCATCGTGGGCAATCATGTAATTGCCTGTATCTGTGTGTGAGCATGTTTGTCTAGTAAAATCTCACATGAACCACTAGGTGAATTTAAATGAAACTAAGGAAATTATCACTGGATGTATGTCTACAACTGATTACCTTTTGGAGCCAATTTAATTAAAGATGGATATCAACCTTAGCAAACACCAATTCCAATAACTCAATTTTACTGATATTGAGCCATAATTTGGTGCGGTAGTAGGTGGCAGTCATCCTTAAATGAGTGCTAAAATGATCACTAGACATCTTTGTTTAAAACTGTGGCATGCAAGGCAGCGGATGTTAAGCATTCCTTCAAAGAATGTTTCTTTAAATTATAAATGTTATCACATTTTGTGTTTCTTTCAATCATCTTGAAATTCACTGCTGATGTCAAATTTTAGACTTCAGTTTCTAAAAGCAATACAATGTATCATTAAGACAGTAAAAAAACACTTTGTAAAGTCAAGACTGAAACCAATGAATAAAATACAAGCTTTGTTTTGTGTGTGAGTTTGATGTAGCTGTTTTAAAGTGAAGTCCCAGATATGGTTTCTTTCTGCCTCTTTTCCAGTGAATACCTGACCAGCACTGCTGGCTTCTTCACAATCTGACTTAGCAAAAACAAGACTTATTGATTTTGTGCACCCTCCCATCCTCCATTTGAAGTGTTAAACACTCTTTGCAACAAAAACAAATGTCAGGGCATGAAGCTCACACAGCTTCACATGTGAGCTTTAAAATCCAGCTTTTACCTTCATCACAAGTTTTTTTGTTGACAAGACTGATGATAGCAGCTATGTTGTATGGTTTGGAGACAGTGGGACTGACGAAAAGACAGGAGACAGAACTGGAAGTGGCAGAGCTGAAGATGTTGAGGTTCTCCTTGGGAGGGACAAGGATGGACAGGATTAGGAATGAGGTCAGAGGTACAGCACAGGTTGAAGGACTGGGAGATAAAGTTAGAGAAGCCAGGCTGAGATGGTTTGGACATGTGCAGAGGAGGGACAGTGGATATATTGGTAAAAGGGCGTTAGAGAGACAGCTACCAGGAAAAAGAGAAGGAGAAGATTTAGTTCAAGAGGACATGGAGGTAGTTTGAGTGAGGACAGAGGACACAGAAGACAGTTAGATGGAGGATGACTCCCTATGGGGGCTCCTGAAAAGGGAACAGCCAAAAGAAAAGAAGGTTAGCTAAGATTTGCCAGGTTTACTGTCAAACAATAACTTTCTTTTTTTCTCTTCCAAGTTTTCTTTTTAATTGCCTACTCACACAAAATTCCCATCAGGTCATGTGAGACCCATTGGATACCAATCTAAATGTATATTTTTATTCTGTTAAAGTTCTGTTTATCTCAAAGAAAACCATAAGTACCAGGCTAAATAGCAGCAATAGTGGGAATAACATATCGTGCTCACAGCTCTCCCACTCTGGAGAGTTGTGCGTTTAAAGTATGAGCAAACCGAGACTTTGTTTTTGTTGTCGTTTTTGATCTTGCCCACTGTGATGCCTGGCACCCCCGATAGATTTCCCTCGTTCTCCTCCGAAAACATCCCAGCCTGGCGTGATGTTTGCTAATTAAACAGATAGCTTGAAAAGCGATGTTAAAACGGAGGGGTCCTCGGCAAAGGAGTGCTCGGCGATTCACCCCGTCCCCCTGAGTTGCTCAAGGAAAAACAACAAGTAAACATTTAATCATTAAAAACAACAAGCAGTGGGAGTTTAAGAGTGGATGTAAGGCACACATGATTTATATCCACCAACCTTCAAAATTTAGCACGTTTAAAATCAAAGCTATAGCAGAAGACAGTCTGGTAAATCTGGTTCTCGCTCTATGTAGCATGAAACTCCATGGAAAACCTTTTACCATAAAGAAAGTTGCAAGGTTTATAAAACAAATCCTTCTCAAAAATGACATTCTGGTGTGAAAGAACACTACATTAGCAAGTATTTACAGTCTATTTACTTTGTCATTTTCTCAACCAAACATCATTTGTGTTACAACAAATGTGCACTGAGCAAAAACCATGTTTGGCTAGCCATTAACCAAGCCTGGATAAAGAGTCTTCTGCCTCTTTCTCCTTATTCTAACTGATGTGACGACTATAAGGTGCTGTTGCTAATTAATTTGACAGATCAACAATTCAAAAATGACCAAACTATCCCTTTCAAAACATTTCTATTTATATCCGACTAACCCCTTGCTAACCCCCTTGCTCATCATTGTATACACTGTTCAGTGTTTTTCCTCACAGCCCTCCTCTTCCTCACCCCTTTTTTCCCCCTTTCTGTATCTGCCGGATTCTGGCATCGAACTCCTGAAACACAATTCCTCCCCTGTCGATATCCTGCTGCCTCCCTCTCACCTCGATCCATCTGTCTCCTTTTCTTTCTGAATTTTTTTCTTTTTAAAATCCCCCCCCCCCATGCTCCCCCGCTTTTGTGTCCCATCCAACACCCATCCTCCTGCCCGACTGCTCTGCGGCCAATATATTGTGCAGAATATCGCCTCCTTCCTCCCTTAGCGCCACAGTCATCACCTTACCCTTCTGCTCCATCTTCATTCTGGGCAATTTCCTTCACTCTCTGCTGGGAGTGTCACAAATGCTGTTTGTAGTGTGAATTGTTCTCACCCTGCTCTACCTCCCACCCTGTCCTGGTTACATATTTCCCAGCACATTCCTCTTGTGTGCCACTTTTCTCTTGTTATCGCACCATCTCATTCTGGCAGGCTGGGACAGAGCCTTCAAATCTCTCACAATGACGTTTTTTTTCATTAGGTGTTGCCGTACAAGTCTAAGCATACTTGTACGCACACACACACACGGGTGACACCACACAGCACGCACCCAAAAGCGACTGGTGACAATGGCAATAATCACCTACGCTAATCCATTTAGAGCCTTTGTCGGTGGCGCTTGCATGAAAAAAGGGATTGAGTGGGATTCCACTGGCTCGTCTAAATGCGATAAATTCTTTGCGGAGCAGGCAAGAAACGTCAAAGTCATCCTCGGAAACCTTGCTAAACAAAACTAATCTGGCTTGGGAATGTTCTGTCACCAGGGAGCACAAACCACAAAGTAAACACAAACACCCTCTGATGCTCATGAGGAGCATGATCTGTTACTGCTAAACCAACGTATTAACCTTCAAGATTTAAAAAAAAAAAAAAAAAACATTAGCAATGATCTTGTCTGTGAAAATGCCATCAGTAAAATTAAACAGTGGTCTTTAAACGCCTCTCTTCCAGCACCAGCTGATATGGCACATTTACAGTTGGCCTGCAGCAAAGATCATTGTGGGTCACACTTTGATAAATTTTTGAAATTCTGTACAACTATTTATCATTTAGCCAGCAAATATTTAGGACCTTTCAGCGTGTTCAAGTACACAGATATAGAATTTTCCCATATTGGAATTAAGATAAAATCTTATTGCTTTTCTGAAGAAAATTCAGGCAGTGGGTTCTTTGTTGTGCTTGTTTTTCTAAGTTTTCTGCTTAGTTGCTTATGTTTCTTTACATTCTTTTTATTAATCTGTTGTCTGCTTAGATTCTCGTGTCCTAACCCCTCTCTTCATTGTAACTATTAGCTAATTAAATCTTGCTCCACTGTTAATTTAGCTTTGCATACAGCATATGGTAAATAAACAAATTTATGACTAAGAGGCAAAATTATAGATTGAAATTCATCATTTAAAGAACCACTGAGATTCTAACCCTTAAACTAAAACACATTTTTTGCAAACTGCATTTTAATAACCTTTACATTGACTCTTTTTGATTTTTGTTGTGATTTTCCATTATTTCTTATAAACTAATCTTGAAAACAACCTGTTGAATAATCTTTTATGATTCTATGACATATGAGAAAGACCAAGTCTCATTTTACCAATTTTAAAACACATTTTAGACAAACTTGCAACAAGTATTTTGTAGTTGGTCACCAAAAGTAATTTTATTCACAATCTGCTTTTACTTTCAGAGCCACTTGATATTTGTTTGTTGTTTCCAGACTTCCTCTCAATCTTTATGAGTCTTTGTAACAGGAGGATGGTGCTAAGTTAGCATGAAATATACTCAACAGTTATACTGCAAGATTAACAAGGCTGAAAATGTGAGTATTTCTTTAATACTTTATAAAAACGACCAGCATTTATCAAATCAATATGCCTCCCCTCTGTTAAAACCTGTGGATAACCGATGTAGCTCTCACAGAAAATATATGATCTATTGTAGACATCATAACACGAATCTTAAGACAACAATAAAATTGCTCTACACTTTTCGACTCAAAGATTAATCGTCCACTCTCCTCTTTGCTCATCTCTTCTCAGTGCTGCCTTTGAAAGGCGGATCAATAGACCGCTGCTGGCTTTGAACCCATCAACAAATAACTATGCAAATAAAAATCAATGGTCCAACAACAGAAAATCACTGGCTCACCAATTAAAGCCTACCGTGACCCACAGGCACTTTGGAAAATGTGCCACTGACTGCAATGAAAAGGATGACAGGCCTTGTAGCTTTGGGGGAAAAAAACAAAACAAACAGGTTTTGTCTTATTGTCAGGCAAAGAATGACTTGTGTGTTATTGTATGAGCGTTTCATGGGACAGTTTAGAATTAAACTATTAGAACTGGAGCCAGAAACACAAACAGTTGTCCTCGGCATGTAAATATGAGGCAGACAGGCTATCCTTTGCAGGTTTTAGCAAACACTTATCTGTCAGCATGATCATTATCCTTATAATCCTAACACACTCAGTCATCGACCCTTTTATTCAATTGGCTTACTGTTTGAACAAATTATGCTGCTAGTACCCTTTCAAGGGGTTTGGGAAACCCTCAAATAATCATGCAGTTAGTTGTGTAGTCCAACAGTTGACAACACAAATGCTGCTGTCAGTGCTGCTTTGATTCAATCTGTTACCTTAGCAACCGCATAAAAAATATGAAAATATTGAAAATAGGCATATAAGACACGTCCACAACATGTTTTTCCTTTTCTTATAGGAATGTTAATATTCATTTAGAATAATAAAAGGCCTTCCATTAACGAAGGAATGCATATCGCCCACTGCCCTTCATGCCAGAAGTTTAAACTAAGATCTTAACCTGAAAAGGGGCAGAATTATACACAGAAATGTGTTGGCTAAAGTTGCTTAGTTGTGGCAGCCATCTTGAATAGGACTTACTTAAAGTTATTCAGTTATACATGTGCATATATTGATTACTTTCAGTTTTTCATTAAAATTGACCTAGTGGGTCATGAGATATTTTGCCAACACTACAGACCAGAACAGATGTACACAGGCAAAAACATTATCACCCTTTCATCTTGGCGATGATCGCTAATTTGATAAATGCGAACAAGTCAGATGCAGGTAAACGGAGAAAACAAAAGAATTAGTAAAATCTGAGAAAAGTTAACATAAAAGCAAATTAATCACATTGCCTGGGAGGCTTTTATTACTGCTACATTTATACTGAACCACACAGTTTGCAGAGTAGTGTCCCATTTTTCACCGAACTCCTGTCATCATAATGTGACATGTAGATTTCTGCAGTGCAGATCCAAATATAGTGATAAAAGGTGACTAAAATAGCGACTCCCGCTGTCAGGATGAGCCCAGCAGCTGGTCGGGGAGTTAAGACGGGTCTCAGAAACGGATCAGCAGCAGGAGCGGGGTCTCCACATCTCGACAGCATTAATCACTGTTAAGATAATCTCAGGACTGCCGGTGCAGAAGGTGAGAGGCAGCAGGGCCGTGGTGTTGGAGGTTTGGCTTGAGAAGAAGATTGAAAGAAAAGGCTTTACCTCCAACGTGCCTGGGAAAACGACTAATAGGAAATGTGACAAGATTGTTTAAAGAGTTAGGAAACCAAAGGGTCGGGGCGAGGCCACAGAGAAGAATTTAACTGAATTTATTTTATTTTTTACTTTCTAATACATGCAACTGTTCCATGCTGTACCCTATGATTTAATAATTATTGAAAGTTTGATTAAGTTGTAATGTTATGCAAGAAAATAGCCAATAACCACTTTTAGAGTTAACGTTTTAAAGCAAAAATCTAAAGAAAAAAAAAGTCAAACCCAAAAGAACAAAGGGAAAATTAATTTGGCACAATCTAAAATTCTGATCATCATTTTTCAAAGGTTAAATGTGTTATATTTATATATAAATAAGAGAACCTCCATGTAAGATTGAAAACTGATCAGTCTTTTCCCATTTTGTGTTGCTTTTGCTTGGATAGATCCGTTAGTTAAATTGTTAACCCGTTAGTTTAAACTTTTGAAAAGATGATCCTTTTTAACATTTCAGTCACCATTGAAAAAAACTAAAGCTCCTGTTGGTAAAGCTGAATTTTTTAGCATGTTGAAGGTTAAACCCGCAAAGGATTATTTTACAAGAACAGAAAAAAACAAAGAAAAATGTAAAGTAGCTGCATTTTGATTAATTTATTTTACTTCAGAGCTTTTTGGCAAACAAAATAAGTTCATCCTTGTTTTGTTTTAAGTCAAAGACTAAAATGAAAGTTTAATCTTCCGCACCTTATGTTATTGTCCCCGTCTCACATATTAAACCTCTGTTTATTAACCTAAAAGACGATTGAGGTAGCTAACAAGTTCCTTGTTTTTAAAAAAAAAACGTTTAGCTGAATGCAGTTCAAGTTTTTTAGCATTTAAAGTAGTTAAAGCTTGAAATAAATGGGTCCAAAAATAAATCCACAAATTACATTACAGTTATGTTTTTCCTGACATGTTCTGGAATAAAATTACAAAATTTGGAGCAGAAAAAAAAACATGTCAAATGTATTTTGGTATTTTTTACATTATTGCTTGTGTCTACATTCCTCATGAATACTGGATGCAAATAAAGGTCAGATAAGATAAATGCTCAGGAATTAGTCAGAAGTTTGTTTTGTAACCGTAGCATTAAACCTAACAACACTAGAGTCTAAGTGTTTTGTCTACAGATCGACTGATATTAGTTTTTTTTTATGGTTGATATTGATATTCAAAAGTCAGGGTAGCCGATGGTGATATACATCATTTTTACATATCATTGCTCAACTTCAATACACAAATTGAAATAATCCTTAAAATAATTTATCAACCTTAAATATATAGAAGGCTTGTTCAGTAAAAATGAAATTGTGGGCCTTGGTAAGCTGGTTGTTGTTGCATCTTCATTTTCCTTCTTGGTAATTAAACGTGCACAAGAACGCACAACTGCAGACGTTCTAAAAGTGGCCAATATCGACGGGGTAAAATTGGCTGACAGATTAATCAGCCTAGTTCTACTTTTGGCTAAATGTTTGTCCATTTTGAATCATTCTTGTTAATGAATGCTGCACAGTTGACTGCTGGACACAAACTCAACTATGTCCATTTATGTCGAACAGTGCGTGCAAACCTTCACTAATACTAATCAAAATCTCAAATGGTGTTTACAATTCTTTATAAAATCACTTAAAATTATCTCAATCTATCAAGACCAACACAATAATGAAGCAAAAGAACGATTGTGTCATTTAGACTCAGTGTTTACTGATGCAGTTTCAAATTGGCATGTAATGCAGCGATTTATTGCAGTCAGTTACATAATATGGTCAATATCTGGACAATTTCTTCCCTAATTTATGTGTAAGACTTTCAGTTTAAAGGGTTTCTGCACACCACAGAAAATAAAAAGGAGGACTATAAATTTGAGGGGGTATTTTTAGCACTTTCTGTTGTGTGTCTTAAATAAACAGTAAAAACTGCAAGTAAACATGCCCAACACAGCTTAAAAATGATTGTAAGGTCTAGGTACTTCAGAAGCCCATGTGTACATGTGTTGATTTGAACCTTTGGGTAAAACACACACACACACACGGTGGGTCGTATTTTATAACATTAATGAAAAGCTCCAGCCGCTACACTGACATTCCACCCAAGTGTAGGGAGAGAATAATAAGCTCTGCATAACAATAACTGACCCTCATCAGTGTTAACTCATCACAACACTATATACACTCACTCCTTTCACAATTTGGTAAAGGAGAGGCTTTGCAAACCAGAGAGAGAGGCGAGTGCAACAAGACTCCCTCGGGAGCCAGCAACGAAGCGGAACCATTATGGGGAAATAGGCTCGTGCATTTCAGAGGCCAAAAGGGGGGCACGCTTAAGTAAAGAATCACCGCAATTCTCTCCCATCACAGAACATTCCTGGAGTACTCTAAAAAGTCTTAAGCACTGTTTTAAGCACACCAAAGCACAGATAAACAATCATACAATAACGGCACAAAGCTTTTATTTGTAAAATGTCAGAATTTGAGAAGCTTACTTCTAAACATACACAACCACCACAGAGCTCTGTCTCATAATAAGGCTTTTATTGTTCCATAGCTTCCCAACAGAGCCCTTCACTCTCAGACTGCAGGTTTACTTGTGGTTCCTAGAGTTTCTAAAAGTAAAAGCAGGAGGCAGAGCTTACAGTTATCAGGCTCCTCTCTGGAGAAACTCTTTCAGTTTCTGGCTGTGTAGCTGACGCCATGTCTACTTTTAAGACCAGGCCTCAGAAATCCTTTTTGATAAATCCTATAGCGAGGGTCAGCTCGAGTTTCCTGAGTCTTAGTTTTACTGGTATAGGCTCAGACTGACCACATTTACTCACTCTGCTGCTGCCTTTACTTGATTTACTCTTCACGTCTGTAGATGCAACTATTGCTGCAAATAATCTGTTTTTCTTTTTCTACCCCTAGGAACTACACCTGGACCAAATCTGTGTCTCTCTCCTGTCCTCTCAACCCTTAGCCAGTGCTGGCCTGATTGTCACCCCTCTTAAGCCTGGTTTATCTAAAGGTTTCTATGTGTTTAACTGGAGTCGTTTCTTTCCACTGTTGCCAGTGTGCTGCTCAGGATGGGCAACTGAGCCGAAGTGAAGATTAAATGCAATTTGCTGTAGTCTTTAGATAGATAACTTTTACTAATTGGCGTTTCATAATGTATTGTATATAAATGTTTTGTACTATGATAGCAATAAATTGATTGTAAGTGGATTTTTATCTAGATCTGAGTCAGATATATGGTGAGGACTTGTTTTTCTTTTGTACAGTGCCCTGAAATGACTTGTTAATTGGCGCTATACAAAAAAATAAATGCAAATGGATTTGCACTTGAATGCACACCAATCTGAGCAAGACAAAAACCTCAAAATACACATTTAGGTGTTTTACAACCAGTAATTCTTATTCCTTGTCAGGTATTCTAGCGCGGCTGTTCATTTTCTTTATGGAGCGAGCGACTTCTCTAGTAAAGGCATTTTCATCATTCAGTGCCATTTGCAGATTCTGAAAATGCTCCCGTATGAACATTATAATGGCATGACTGGCCCGTTCTTGCTTACAAACTGCATCAGTCAAAACCTTTTGCCAGCGAGGTTTGTTTTAGTTCGTAATGAGGAGGAAGATTAAATAATTTATGCAATGCTTCAGCAACCCTTTACAACAGCGGAAGAGAGGAAAAAAGAGAAATTTGCGAACTCGGGTCAAAAGAGTCTTTGTTACTTTGCTGTTCTGCTCACTGGGTGCAATCTCTGACAAGAAATGAACCAAATTATTGCCATTTCACAAATTACTATGTTATATTGCCTCCGCATATATCACGCATTTACTCTGACATGATGATCTGCAATAATAAAGTCATGAGCTTGTGGGACTAATGAGGCACGCTGTAAGGGTAGCCACAGTTCGCCGAGTTCATTACTAAATAACCAAATGATGTGCTGGATACATTCCAGTTAAGAACTTCAAGTGCGTTTACCATTTTTTTTTTTTTTTTAAACCAAACTGTCAACACACTTTATGTTGGTTGTAGTCGTTTGAATATTTCATGCACGACTTCTGCTTATTACACGTTCTTATCCAAGTCTTGGCCGACCAAGACCTTAAAAAGATCCAGGGTATTTGAAACAGAATCCCTTTTGCTTTTCTTTCTAGCAAAAGTCGCCAACAGCTGAATGTAAAAGCACAAGAACGTATTTGTAAATGCCGAAATATCAGTAAAATATCAGTAAAAACAGTTCCTTCCAACCTGATATGCTCAATCTCCACAGAACAGTGCACATGAAGGGGGAATAAAATAATTTACAGAGAAAAACTTTGATGCAGTATTCTTTCTCGGGTGTAAATCTTTTAGGCTCTTGAGTGAACTACATCAAGGAGTGGGTTTACTAATTTAGTCAGTTTTTTTAACAACTTTGAGTCATGAATAAAACTGGACTGTGAACACAAGAGTGTATTTTGATCTTTTTAAAGCCAACAGCAAGAAAATCCCTGCCAACAGTTAAATGAAATCAAGCCGACCAGCAGTTTAAGGTTTTATCTACAACCGGTATTATTAGACTGAGGCGATGACGGATTTGTTTTGCTACTTCAGGGCAGCGAAAACGTAGCTGTGAACACAACTGTGAGGAAACAAGTCTCTTATTCACACGTTCAGCAGACACAAAGCAACATTAATATTCATCTGGCAATTTAATTTGGTCTACACCAACTCCTAAGACAGAAAACATTTTTAGAATTTATTTTTGCGGCTCTTTAGCTGCTGAAAGCTCCGCTGAGTTTAAGCTGACAATTGCCAATACTGTCCTTTTAGGAAAGCGGGCGGAGCAGCATAGAATCAGTGTACCACATTCTTTTGTCCAATGTTCACACTTTAAAAGAGCATTTTTAGCTCAGCACTCATGCCACTGACAGGCGTACAATTTAGTTCAACTCCGTTTATTTAGATAGTGCCAATTCACAAACAAACGTCTTTTCAGGGCACATCAGAAATCAGAAAAAGGCGATTAATAAAACTTATCTAAGGAAGCCAGCAGATTGCGCGAGCTGCACATTGGCAACAGTGGAGAGGAACAACTCCCTTTTAACAGGAAGAAACCTCCATCAGAACCAGAACGAGCATCTGTCTGCCTCGACCGGCTGGGGTTTGAAAGGACAGGAAAGGGACAAATACAGAATGACTTGTCAAGGTGTCGCTTCTATAGAAACAAAGAAAAACAAACAATAAATAAATAACATGTTAATGATAGAAATAATTACAAATACAAACAAAGAGTAGAGCAAGACATGCGCAGAGTGAGGAAATGTGGTTAATTTGTCCTCGAGCTTTCTACTTTTGAAATATTCAACTCAAATTTTGTTTTACATTTTTTTTGTAGTTTACAATCAAATTTTTGTGATTCAAAACCCCTTTTACCTAAATAAAGATGTGAAATCCATGTGCCTGAATGCAACCAGAACAAAAAGGTAAAAGGAATTTTACCTTTCGGTTTAACACAAGAAATGTTATTTATTTATTTTTGAAAGGCCATCAAACCCCTTTTTCCTTACTTGGTGACTACTAAATGAGAGTTAAGTGGTAAAAAGATGTAAACAGCCAAGGACAGTTTTTTACCTCCAAGTTTTCCCACCACATCCTCAGTAACAGTGCCTGGAGGGCAGGTCTTTCAGGAGATTCATTTGAACCCAGGACATTTTTCCTTGTCAGAGGAACAGAGGCCTATTTTTATCTTTCCTTCTTGTTTGATGAACCCACAGGGAGGTTAGCCCTGTTTTGTTGATCCAGAAAGGATGATGTCTTTAAAAGGAATCCCTTCACAAAAAGCTGATTCCAGCTTTCTCTTATGGGCCATGTCCGCTTAATACTGGAATCTCACATGTGCACGTTCATCCTGAAACTTTGGGCCGCATTTGGGACACACTCAGCATGCCTCTTTTATGTCTCTAGCATGTCCTAGTCCTTTATTTTTTTCTTTTTCACAGGAGAAAAAGAAAGGTGTGCAACTGAGCAAAAAAATGACATGAATTTAACATTTTTATACCTCAAAAACAGCAGACCATACAATTTAACAAAAACCAGCATGCCAGAAGTAAAAAAGCTAAATACTAAAAAGGGCAAAATGCATCTGAGGCAAAAAGCCTTTTCACTAAACCTCAGTATGCACTCTGACACTGTATTCTGCATTCACAAAGAATTCCCTTCACTTTCTTACTGCACTCAGTAGTTCTTATTCCATTTCCCCCTCAACCCCCACCACCGTATCTTACTGCATCTCGCTCGGTTTTCTTTAAGCTCTAGAGTATACCGCCTTCTGAAACCGGAATCATACTGGAGATTTAGAACTTGGTGGATTAGAGGAAGCAGTGCCGTCCCTGGTGGCTCTCCCTTTTTGTGGAGCAGAACCAAAAATAAAGGTTGAAAACCACTTGAGGATAAAGGAAACCATCCATCATACGAGTTAATACAAAAAAAAAAAAACAGTTGGTCAGTTAAAATAACTCTGCATCCTATTACAGTGCAAAGGATGTTCAGAAATACAAATAACCATATAGGCTCCACAAACATGTAGCATTTTAAGCAAAACAATATGCGTCTCAGAAAATTTATTCTAACAATATTAAATCTCACAGTTGGGCTAAGACTCTTGCCTATAAGTCCATACATTATGCTGTACTGTATCAGGGGAAAGCAGTCATATCCATTCCGCTACAAACCACATTAATATGCTCCTATGATTAAAGACAAAAGGGTAGACCAAAAACAACACAACAAATGTTTGCCCATTTCCCAAGCTGATCTAAATTAAAATTAGGAAATTGAAAGACAAATTTACCTCCGTTAAAAAAGGAAATAAATAAATATGGTGTTATTATTGCACACAGATAAGTATAGGTAGGCAAGTTTCAGCCTATTCCTTTTTTGTAAATAATGGATCTGTAAAATAGTATTTTGTTTTTGTTTTATGTGTGTAAAGTTGATAATTTACCAAAAATAAAGTTAAATGAAATGAATGAAAATCAGTTGCTGTAAATAATAGAAACATACTGCAACACATACTGGTCTGGATATTATTTTTACTCCTTTCTGATTTAGTGGTTTTATTCTAAAGGCAATACGAAGAACCAAAAAGTCTAAAGTAACTTTTTTTTTTTTTAAACACTTTGCAACTGATTTTTAAGTATTAAAGAAAATATCTGATCATATATTGTCTCCAAGTCCTATTTCCATCTTGTCATCCAACAGTTATCTTTGTTCTATCATTTATCAGTATATAGTAGATTGTGGGGTTTTGCTGAACATCCAAGCTTTTGGCAACTCTAATCTGTTAAACACATCCCACCTACAGGCTTCTTAGAGAAAGTCATCTCCCGTCTCCTGCAACTAAGCAGCTTTTCTGCAGCAGTTAGGGATTAGGCGCCATGCTTAAGGCCATTTCAACATATGATTTCTTTGGTTATTAGTCAGTGAGCAGAGAGCGCATTAGTCATTTACTTTACTGACTGGTCTGAGAATTCGAACTGGCAGCCCTCCAGGATCCTGCTAATTTTTCCTGGCTGTACGCACACTGAGTAAGCTGCAAGATGTGGCGTGAAAACCCAACTTTAGTCATTTTTACAACACTGCAACGTGGCGTAAAATGTCTGTCCATGTTTGCCTCAACCGATTCCTCACAGCAACTGTTAGACTGGATTAGTTATCTTGTCAGCCAGGTGTAATCTGAAGAAATTACGAAGATCTAAATCATGAGGTGATCCACCTTTCGATCGGGCGCTGTGGTGGGTTGGGTTGACCGGTTCTCTCTAACTTTTAAAGCAGATAGTGTAGTTGCCTTTTGCATCATTTATTCTGGAAACCGTTTTCAATGAAATGGGTACAATTGTTCTTTTTTTGTAGGGTTAGTGGTTTCTTAATTTATTTTTTTGTGATGTAGGAGAAGAGTTAAGGAGAAGGGCTATCTTGCTCTAAACTGAGCTTCGTCATGGACCCGCTTCAAGGGTTTATAAGATGCTCTAGCAAAGAAATTCAAAAATATATTTTCAGCTACACACATTTCATTGTCACAACTATCACAGTAATGTCTGATATCATGTATTCTGATGCATGACATTTGACAATATTGCTAATCTTGATTATAGACCACGTAAGATTTAGAAATTTGGTTTTATTTTTTTAAGATTTTTTTTTTTTAACCATTGCCGGTGTTTTGACCGTCGCCTGTATTTTAATCATTGCTTGTCGTTGTTTTAGCCATCACCCTGTGACTTAAAACACTCACTGTTCAGTTCAGTGTGAGTTGAGCCAAGATAGGTGCCGTGTTAAAACAACTGATGTAAAAATTTCATAGCAGTTCATGCAATTAAACCAATTATTATCTTTCAAATTCCCATAACTTCTGGATTATTTTGCATTGCATGCATTTTGTGTTTGTTTGCATCAGCAGCAGTTAGTTGTAGCATTTATGGTGCAACCTGGGGCACCTCTGGCACAAAAATCGATAATTCCTGGAAAAATATTAAAAATTTAAAGTGGCATTAAGGTTTGTAACAATATTTAAACTATAAACTTTAAAGGTGGGAGTTGATTCAGAACAGCAGAAATCCACTTTAGTCTTTGCTTCTCATGAATTTAATCAGAATTAAATTCATTTCTCCAAACGGAGGTTGTTCAAAGAGCTAATCGACAACAAGATAACTGTTCAAAATGTCTGAATGGTGAACTTAACAAACATTTACAATAAAAAAAAAAACACTGTAGACTGTTGCAAACTAGATAGTTACACAACATATATGAGGATATTGAAGTCTCGTCTATTCACATAACAGGAATCTGCGACAGTTGACTTCTTGAAGTGGTGTCCCACTGGCACAAATCCTTTGAAGACCTTGTTCTCTAAAACCATAAACCACCACACACCGAGTAGCCAACACAAACTCAAGGCAGCAGATATAGCACCATGGGAAATGCAAATGTATTGCATGGAGGAGACGGTGCCATAAAAAATAGTTAAAGTATTAGTTTGAACAGCAGTATCTCTAAAAAGACAGACATCACAATATTTCTTGTCATGCTGAGTTGCCCCCACAGTAAACAAAAACCAAAGCAGCAAAAAAAAATGCGGTTTGTAGTAGCATGGGAACGAGTAATCCATGCTGAAGTCTGTCTTTGGATGCCCTCGGCAGGATGAAGTTGGCAGCTTGAGGCCTGGTGATCCGTCTTCCACTGTCAAGATTTATAAATACCTGAGACCTGACAGAGAAGACAGCTCCTGGATACAGACTATTCCCGCGTAAGACAAAACACATGCGAACCCAACAATAAAAAGAACAAGCCTGCTCTCATGCACATGCAAAATCGCCAAGAAAGCAACATCTTCTACATACTAAAACACTTGTATTTATTCTCCACCAGCTGGAAATATTAGGCACATCCGCACTCACATCTGGAGGCAAAAGTTTACCATTTGTGTGGAGCAGGTGGAAGGCAAAGTGCTGCAGCTATCTGACCCTTTGAACAAACTTTCCAGAGGCACACTTGAAACAAATGAGGGTTGCAAATACAAGTGCAAGTATTTATTCAGCTAAAAACAGTTTCTGACAAAAAAATAATTTTTGTCTAGTTTGATGCATTTGTTGTTGTTGTATAGAAAAGCTTGTAACAAGTTTTGCATGACATAAGGACATGTTAGATCTGTTTACATAAAAGAAGCTGGCGACAATTGACACTTTAGCTTCTTGAAGGTGACGTGATTTAAAATGAAATAATTTACCTATGATTCTTTCTTTAAATTAAGCAACAAGGTGCAACACTTAGCATTGGGATTTGTTTTGTGTTTAAGTATGAGGAGTGCTAAGCCTTCAATCTGTCACTCACTGATTGAAATCTGGGTAATCAGAGTGCACATACATAAACCTATATACAAGTTTATATGCGATTAAAAAAGTTTATACTGTACATTATAAACCTGACTTGTTTATCTTACAATGAAAACATTTCTTCATGCATTAATTCAGCTTTTCATATTAAAAACAAGATTTTGCTTTGGAGAACAGAAGCAGCAGCACAGCCATTTCATTTTGTGGCTGTCCATGATTCTGTATTGGTAATCTGCCCAATTCATCTTTTTCTGGCCCTGTGATGGACTGGTGACCTGTCAAGGGTATACTCTACCTCTTGCCCAATGATTGCTAGCGATAAGCACCAACTCCCCACTCCCTGAACAAGAACAAGCAGGTATATATAAAAATGGATGGATGGATGGATGGATGGAAACAAGCTGCTCGAGGTCTACATCAATCCATCCATCCTCTGTACCTACTTGATTCTGTTCAAGGTCACAGGGATCTGGCTCCAATCTCCATCAGTGGCTGGGTGAGATGCAGGGTCCTCCTCTGACAGGTCTCGAGTCCATCACGGGGCCACATGCATGAAGAGGACAGAGAAAGGAACCAGCCAGGTTTGGAACCCAGGACTTTCCTGCTGTGAGGCAACAGTGCCAACAGCCCTGCTTGAGGTCTACGATGAACTGTAAACTTTGAGCACTTTTAAAGAGGGGACAGATGTGGACAGTTTGAGGGTTTGCATAGGTGTGTGTGTGGATGGCGGTTGGTGGGGTGCCATTAGGGCAGCCTACTGAGCTGTGAAGTGAGTCAATGCCCAAGGGCCTCTGTGTCACATCTGTTTAAAAATGGTTTGGCTTGTTCACCCCGTCCACTCCAATATTAGGTTGGCCCGCTTATAGCCAAGTGATTTTGTCAGTCCATGAGCTTAAAGCAAGGTTAAGAGACCTCATTACAGCCCCAAGACAATGTGACTAAAACAAGAAGAGCATTTTGTGTTGAGGCAAATGCCCTAGTTCGCAATTTTATATAAAGTGAAGTAGAGCGTCATTAAATTTTAATGGACTGTTCCTTTGCTCATTCCCCACCCCTCCACCGAAGTTATATGAATTTCAGACTTGTGGTGTTTGCGTAATCTTGCCAGGAGACAGACAAACAAACGGCACTAAAAACACACCTCCCCCTCAGCTCTCACCATGGCGAAGGAATAAACAACATTTGACTAAAACTCACAAGGCAGTTCATATGCAAACCAGCCGCCAGCTTGCTACACACTTCCATCTGCCAACAACAACTGTTGGAAATGAAGTGTTGGGACGGTAAATTAGAGTAATTTAAACTTAAAGTTGCTGAATATAAAAGCACACAAGGAAATATTCCTAAATGAATCATTTTGAATATCTGGTTTTGTTTAAAGTCGTTTAAACTGATGAAATACTCTGACATATCAAAAATGTTGCATTTCATTTAACAGGACAGGAACTTCCCAAGTTTGTTTTAGAATTTATAATAATATATGTGGCAATCATTTACAGACTAACAAAAGCTTTGTTTCAACTTTAAAACCCTCGTCGTTCTAACACCTCAGTCTTTAAGGCACATCAATTAAGCTTCGTTATTAAACTGCTTACAGTCTCCCATGCCATGTGCTATTGTTACCGCTTGAATACTCTCCAATAATTGAGGCCTCAGTTCATCCCAAACGATCAAACGCCAACACTTCTAATAATTCAGAGCCGAAATTAAATTTGTCTCCATTCCAAAAATGTATCACAAAAAGGACACGTGGCTCTTATATAAAAAGTGTATACAAGGGCATGAACAACACTTTGTTCAACATTAACTTCAATTTTTAAAGAATCTAACCCCTTTTTTTAAGCAATAACTTACAAAATACTAATTGTTATAAATCACATCAGTCTGTTAACTTTAGCACACACTGACACCATTTTAAACCAAATTATGAATTATTTGCACACAGGTATAAACATTGCTCATTCAGGCTTTATTCACAGTAAACTTTCTGCATCATTGTTACCATCTTTCATTTACACACAAATCAACTTTTGATGGAAAAACTGAATTTCCTAAATCAAAATTTTAAACTCAGTTTAGTAGAAAAATAATCCACATTTAGTTTTCTACATTTTCAAGGCCGTGTCCACACTCTACGATTCTGTGTTATTAATCTGCCCAATTCATCTTTAATTCAATATTTAAAAAACATTTTCTGATGTGTTTGCAACTCCTGACCACACACAAACAATTTAAGTAGGGGGTAAAAACTGGCATTTTAAAAATGCTTTTTAAAGTAGAGGTTTTAAAACTTCTTTTAGGGTGTTTCCATGTGGACGAGAGAGAAAACAGAGCCGTATTTCAAATTTCTTTTTGTATTTGTGTTATTTTATCCTGACCATTAAACTGTGCCCTTTACAGGAAACTAAACTAAAACATTTGTTTTGGAAAACTTTAACCCGTCTAAGAATGTTCACAAACATGCACGTTTAGGCTGCCTTCAGGTCCAATCCTTCCTTGAAAAAGAGATCCGTGACCTTATTGGGATTTGCCTGGTTATACAGAGGTTTAATTAAATAAATGTTCTTTGTATTTTGATGTCAGTGTGGACATTGTCGCCTAGAAGCACAGCACGGGTATTTTAGTTAAGTTGGATTGAGTGGATGAAAGAAAAATATTTTAAAAGAAATACTCTAATTAATGAAGGGGCCTAAAATTTTCTTGCTTTTAACTTTCAGTTGTGTGCTAAAGAGGTTAATTATAGGAGGTAAAATGGTTTGGAAGAAGCTCTATCCTGTGCCATTATAAAGGTTTTGACATTGTGCTTTATTCTGTATTTTATTTGATTTTTTTTTTCTTTTGTACATATTCAAAAATAATGATAAACAAAATGCTCTATTTTAAAGTGTTAATGTCAATATAGCTAGTTTGAGAGCACAGGCATTTCAGTGTTATGTTGGAATTTTATAGTCTGGGACAAAATGATTTCCGACTGCACACAGATTAAAAGTTATCTATAAAAAGCTTTGGTTTAATCTTGACTTTATAGTTTGTCTATTTTTACGTTGCTTCTGTTACAGTTTGAAATAAACAGGCTTGTAACATTAATACATTTCATGTCCTTGCATTTGTGCTGACTTAGTTCTAACGAATGATTTGCTCTGCATTTCGTCTCTGTATTCACACAGAGCTCAGGTTTTCCTCTTCATTATCCATAAACAACCCGGCCAGTGCCTCAAGGCATGCCATTTACATGTTGACAGCGGTGTTCAATCATGAATGAACCTTGAGATGTGAACCCGCAGTATACCAACTCTGGTCATGGAAGGAGCATGCAAACAAATCAGGATCTTCGCATCAGGTCCTGAATCTAAATTAGTCATACACACAGAATGGGGGGGGGGACACATTTGTAAACTGTTTCAGGGCTCGATGAAACCTGCAATCTGTGCACACAGTCCCTTCTCACTAAATATTTCATTGACAATAAACATTGAAGGAATTGATGTGCGGCTGAGTCAGAGGAGGAAGAGGAAAATAAGAGAAAGAAGATGAGATGGATTAGAGGGCACCATGTGCTTGAAGTGAGCACACTTTTTTAAATTTTACACATTAGTGCTCGGCCTTGTGTGTAATGAGACTCAGTGCTTTGCTGTACTAAAGAGAGGGCGGACATTATTGTGCTGGAACTGAGTACCAGGCTCTCACCCGTCCATTGGCCCATTTAATTACTGCAATCAGATCAAGAATTACTGAAAACAACTTCAGTTACTCCCGAAGTCCCTCTCCATATATTAAACATGGCTGTGCAAAGCCGTGAAGGGCCCCTATAGGTCATTCTTTAAAAATGTCTTCTTTACCAATAAACATACTAAGAGGCATAATCGCTTTAAGATTAGATTTTATGCGTTTACTTTTGACATCTCACTATAAAACCTTTTGGTCAGCAGACATTAGGAGAGATGAATAAATTACATGAACCATAAAATACCACAATATGTCAACATAACCTTTACATTAATCTGTGACAGTCACTTAAGGGCTGCCACAATTAATGCTAAAACATAAGCTTTCTGAAATAACCTTTTATACCAAAAGAGGGCAGAAACACAGCATCAAAGACTTAAAAGCATCCCTGAATGCTGTAAAATAAGACAGATAAAGTGTTTGTAATTTAGCATTTCTCATGCCCTTGAGTTGCTGTTGCATTCAGACCATTTCATAAACTTTTACTGAAGTAAGAGACATTAAAAGCTGACAACATCCTTAACAATGAGGCTGGATGCTTTAAGATTACAGATTTGGTTTTACTCTTGTAGCTAGCTAACAAAAAGCTTAGCGTTACATCAAACTTTGCTTGTCCGGCTGCCATTACTCCATTTGGGAAGTAGTCACTACAGTCAGATCTGTGACGTGAAACATCACAGTTTCCATTTCTTGGCACATTTTAGCTTTTCTGTTTCTTCACTGACATGTGTCATCTTCTCCTCCTCAGTTAGAAGTTTCCTCAGCGACACATTTCTGAAAAAACCTCTAATTTTTTTCCGAACTGCAGAAATCCGTTCCCACAGGTTCTGTGCCATCTGGGATTACCCATCAGCCTGCATTGATGGATTGTGGAGAAGTTTGGGAGATAGATGCTCACTTAGTCTGCTTCTCTGGTTTGCTCCATTTTCAAATGAATACGTTTAACAGAAGTGGGGGGTATGCAAGGGGAATGGCTCAAGACAAATTTAGTTTGGAGAAAGCATGACTTCTTAGGAACTTGGAAAAGCATGAACATGCAACAACTGTACAAGCATATTGCTTGAAAAACAAAAGATGCTTATTTTAAATTGTTTATATGTGTTGTCAAGCTAGAATGATTTTTGAAGACTTACTGAAGCTGATGCTAAACACCACATTTTGAAAACTCTTAAGCAAATTAAAAACTGGCTGCAACACATTGGTGTAAAGTCTCATATTAGCATAGACTTTTAAGAGGTTAATTTCTTAAAATGGCCTCTGCAGCAATGTTTAATATTTTGGGGTTATAAAAAAGGTTAAGATTTCTCTTATTGTTAGGTTTAGCACAAATTAACAGTTCAGTCAATAAATGTGTGCTATTTTGTTGTATAAGGAATCAAAAACTAGCAGTTATGGAAGGAATGCTTATCACCCTCCACTTTGCATCCCAAAGTTTCAAACAAAGATTTTATGTGATCTGTTCACGCTCAGAGTATGTGTTGGGGATGACTATCAGCTACTTCCATGCCAAATTTTTGCTCAGTACCCATAAAATTGGCCAAGTCAGACATTTTGGGGTTATTATAGTTGCTTAGGTGTGGTGGCCATCTTGAATCGGGTCGATTCCGAAAGTTAATCAGTTGTAGGTGCGCTATAATAATTTCTTTGGGCATTTCATAATCCGTTCACTGGTTCGTGGGACATTTTGCTGACAGACATGCATCGAATTTAAGCTCAGTATTTGTAAATCCGACCAAGTTATAGACATTTGAGTTGAAGCAACGGCACCCATCTTGAACTGGATTGATTCAGAAGTTCAGCAGCTTCACAGTAGAATCCTCCTAAAATCAATATTGAATAATACTGACTGAGTTTCAGTATCTAAGTCAGGGGTTTCCCATCCTGGTTCTCTTTAAGCCACTATCCTGCATGTTTTCCTTGTTTCCCTGCTCCAACACACTTGATTCAGTGGTTAAATCACCTCTTCTTGTTCTGCAGAAGCCTGTTTATCAACCATCGATTCAAATCAGGTGTGTTGGAGCAGAGAAACGAGTGAAACATGCAGGATTGGTGGCCCTCGAGGATCAGGATTGGAGACCACTGATCTAAGTGATGGAGGCATCCGTTTAACCTTTGAGTCAGCAGATGTAGACATACCTCCACTGTACTCAGGACACTGGTTATTTACTGGTCCCCCATGACAGAGTCTCCAATAGTCACAGCCGAGTGAGATGCTACTCTCAGCTACTACCACACCAAATTTTAGCTTAATATCTCTGAAACTGACAGAGTTACAGCCATTTCTGTGTTTGCTAAGGTCGATTAGCTGTTCCGGCTATGTTGAATCTGGTTGACTAATAAAACTTTTTACAGTCTTGCAGTTTCAAGTTGCCAGCTGGACTCCTACAGTCACAGCCAGAGATGCAGCCTTTCCACAAAACCACTTGAAAATGTCTGAATTATTTCTTTATGGCAAGGTATAAATGAAAATGTGAATATCTCACAGCTCTACCAAGTCCCCTTCTTCTCTGTACGTCTTTTTTTTTCTATGCATGTTGATGTATTCATGCAGTCTTGATAAGTGTGTGTCCACAGGAATGTGTGTGTCTCTCTGTGTGGCAAACACACCTGACAGATGAAAAAGACCCGGGGCCCCTCTGGGGACCAATTTCCCCAGTCTGTTCCGAAGGTCTGTTCATTACTACGAACAGGAGGGAACAATACTCCACAGCTCGCCAACTTCATTTGCTGCCATTTTCTCTCATTCTCTCGCTCTTGTTCACCCCCCTCCCCAAAAAAACGCAGCGACTTCCCACAGTGCACCGTGCCACGCGCCTGTGAAGCAAAGATTGGTTGCATTGGGCTCTTCAAGGTTTCAGAGCTGTCGCTGCTGCCTGGAATGTTTTCTCTCTCCCGTTTCTCATCTGTCATCTCTGTAAGAGTGAAAATAAACCACACATCTTGTTCTTAGTTTTCATGTCTTGGTACTGCGGGCGGGTTGGAAATCGGAGAAAAGAAACAGACCGTTGTTAAGGGGTAATGATATTCTAAAGCATCAGCAAAAGTCATTTCAATCATATCTCTGTTGAATTACTCCTAATTATTGCCCACCGCCGAAGGCAAGGTGATAGAGATTTCGCCCTTGTTTTTGCGGGCGCGCGTGTTTGTTTGATTAAAACCCATCTAGTGTTTCATGAGATAGTTTACAAACAACCTGAGGAGTAATCGTTGGATGTATGTTTACAACTAATGAACCTCAGTTCAAGATGGCTGCCACTGCCAACTGACCTTATGAAAAACAAACAAAAAAAGGCTATAACTCGGGCAATTTTACAGAGAGCTAAATTTGGTTTTGTAGTGGTTGAGCATCATCCTCAACACTTAATTTGAAATGTTTTAAACAAAAATGTTCAAACAACAGATTCTGCAAGATAAGATAAGATTGTACATAAAGTTTACCAAAACAGCTACAATGCTGTCATTCCTCATCATATTATAATTTCACTTTTTTAACCAGTCAAATATCAATTTTCAGCTCCACTGAGGACAGTTTGCTATGAATTTGTGTTTGTAACTTCTATACTTTTTGAATTAACTTGATTTAAAAAACATTTTTACCATAGAAATACACAGATCTCCTATTCCTCCAAAACATTGTTCTCTGCGAACTACTTACTGTATTTTTGTCTTCTTATTCTACTTTTAGCTTCGTTTTGCTCGTCCGTTCCATTTCAGCTGTAGTTCTGCTCATTTCAACTCCATTTTAGATTCTTCAACAAATTTCAAAGCCATCCAGCACTCAGTATTCACACCATTTTCACAGAAAATGCTAATTTTTCTAGTTTTTCCCCCCCCCTTTTATGCATAAATAGCTCCAGACACAAACACTGTTTTATATCAAAAGATGACAGATGATAAATCTTTAAATGATATTTTTGGTGGAACACCAAAGAGGAAAGCAACACTACAATCGGATTTCTATGAAGAAACAATTTTTTAAATTTGACAAGAGGTTTACACTACATCATCCTAATGTATGTGGCGTATGATGGATCAATGTGGAAAATGAGAGCTCATTTCACTGGGTTTTTTTGTGCAGTGCTTGTTCTAAAGCAAACAAAAACAAAACCATCAGAAGGGAACCGACCATGTTCATGAATCACTTTTACAATCAGCTCACAGATGAACGTGCAGATAGCAGAACGCCAAATAAATCAGATTCGTAATGGCCTTCACTGCAGGAATAACAAAAAGTCTCAGAAGTATTTAAATCCCAGGTGGACTCTCAGAGCAACCTGTGACTTTTATTTATTTATTTCTCCTCCCCTCTTTTTTTTTTTTTTTGCTGCTTTTTGAAATGAAGAACGTTCACAAAGTGAGGCTTTTCTCTGTGGGACCAAACATTTCCTTGAACTATTTGCTTTCAAGGAGTGAATATGAATGATGTTTGGGAATTAGACTCGGAGCTGGAAACAAACATGTTTGAAATTGAAATGCTGAATAAGGAACTCGTTCTTGCAGACACCAGCAGACAAAATACATTTTCCACAATCTTAAAAATTATTTTCCAGGTCAGGTGTTAAAAACCCCTGGAACTGACAAACTCAACCCTTCTTTTTTACTGAATGTTTACCCTTGCTTTAAATACCCTCCAGAGAGAATATGTCCATCACAGGGTTAAATAAAAGGGACGAGCAGGAATGCATATCTTCAGCTGCCTCTAATGCCAGAGTTTTAGACTATGATCATTTTATGTTAAGAAATAATCGGCTTAAATCAGTTGCAGGCATGCATCCAATGGTTAATTTGTGAGCTTTTAAAATCTGTCCAGTGGTGCATATTTTTCTGACACTTTAACACAAATTATTGCTCCGTTTTTGCTTTTAGCGGCAGGCGATTTAAAAAAAAAAATTAAGAAGCCCCTTTAAAATGTTTAACCTTGCTTTAAATATTCGACAAACAGATTTTGACATAAACCCTGCTGTTAAATGATCGTACTCATGAAACTACACAACAAATTTAAAAGGCTTTTTCACAGTTTCAGCCTGCGTCTTGCAGGTATACGAGTTCAAAAACTCCACCGGCTCTTGAGCAGAATATCAGCTCCAGCACCGAGTGCATGTCGACAAAGGGAGACAAGACGTATTTTCACCATTCTGCCAAATTACTGTCATTGTGTTGAATGGCAGATATGGGGAGCTAATACACACCGAGCGAATTAGTATGCCCCTGAAGCGCTTGCTGCACTTTGTCAGGAGGAGAGGTGATGTAAGACGAGATAAATATTGCAGTTTTCCTCTGACCTGGGGATCAACTTTCCCCCACACAGCGACACACTGCCCCCTCTGGGTTGGTAATGGAGCATTTTTCAAAAGGGATTTATCCAGACTGTAATAATCTGAGGGCATCAAAAAGCACTGCAGTTCTTTGGTGGAAGGGACATTTTGTAGAGAAATTAGTGTTCCTGTCATGACAGATCTGTTCAGCTCCATTCTGTGTGCATGATATTTAATCTGGATTTCAACACGACCTGAACCTCAAGTGAGACGAAAACAGGTTATTAAACAAGACAGTGGTTTCCTAATCCCTTCAGCTAGTTCTGGGTCTGCTTTGGGGTCTCCTCCCAGTGGGACATGACCAAAGGGAGGCATACAGGAGATGCTCGAACTATATCAGAGACCAAATAGCCTTTAAAATCAATCTTGGCACCCCATAACCGTGGATCCCCCCCCAAAGAATGTGCAAAAGAACGCTGCCGTAAGCCTTCTCCAAGACCACAAAATGCATCCACCCTCCCTGATCCCCTTAGCTACTTTACAAGGTAAAGATCTGGTCCACTGTTCCAATATTCTGAGGGTTATAAGGATTGTTGGCACCAATATGGAGCAGTTCTAAAGGACTTGTTTGCTTTCACACTGCCAGAGGAACACCTCGGTTGCATAAAATTCAGCCGATTGTCAGCATGGCCTCAACACGTCCGTACGTAACGTTTAACACCAACAATGGGATCTGGAGATCCACAACTGTGGAGTTGCAGCAGTGCGTTATTGGTCTTCGTAGCGCTCTTTCAAACTCCATTTTAAATATTAAATCAAACACTTAAAAGGAAGAATTTTAGAAAACAAACTTATAAGACACCAGCCTACTTTGTGTTTGAAGAAGAGTCTGTCAGACAACTGCTACAGTAACGCAAATGCAGTTTCCAAAGCCCAGGTCATAGAAGAGTGTTCATTTCACTCAGCCAGTCAATGTATATTAGGTATGGACCACTCACATCCCTTTATATAACTTCCAAGTCTTTGAGCTAAAAAAAAGGGCATCTACTGAAGCAAAAACAAAAAACCCTATAAAAAGGACTGCAAACAGCCATAGTACCACCACTGTGGAAAAAACAAAAAACAAAATTAAAAAGTTGAACTACCTCAAATAGCTAATGACTTAAGTGGTCCCCTGCACTCAAAACAATTATAATTTGTCCTCAATAATTCAACTATGCCATTTCAAGCATTTAGACATTTTAAACTGAGTCATCTGGCAACATTTAAACTCATCTTTAAGGAGATTAAACCTCCAACTTCTGCAGAATCTCAAAGTTTTGGAATCTCCTCCTCTGCAGAATAAAAACCAGAGATGAGACAGTGATTGGGAGGGGGGGGGTCACAAATATCAAAAGGTCATGAATATTGTAGAGATAAAAATAATTGTGAAAAACACAAACAACCGTTTTGCAAATATATAGATTTGAGTTTGCGTGTTTCTCTTGTGTGTGGGCGTTGCAAGTTTCAGGACAATCTCATGTTCAAAATTTTATTAGACTGAATTATACTGAGATCTAGTGTATCAAGGAAGTTATTTAAATAGGAAATTCATCATGTTAGAATCGATTTAGGTTCAATAATAATTGAATTTAATAATAGATCCATTTCATTTGAATGGATGAGCTAAGGTAGACTGGCAGATTTGAATTTCATAGACTTTTCAAATGATCTGAATCAATTTAAGAGAAAAAAATGTTTACAGTTTTCCATTTTTAATCAAGGTGAAACATAAAATACAAGTTTGAATTCATGGACCACATTTTCATAGTGACTTAACCTCTCCAGGATATGAAAATATGTTTTTTTTTTACATTCACCAATTTATATTTTGTATTGTATAGTCTATACAGAGTGTGATTTATGTCCTCACTCATGCACCGTTAAGCATAGTGGGGGCAGTGAGAGTTCAGTGATTTGCCCAAGGACACAACAGGGTCAAGAGATCAAACCCCAGAGCCACCAACTGTAAGGCGACCTCCCTTGCACTGGACCGAAGCTGCTCCCTACATGAAAGCTTAATCAATTACCAAATCAAGCAAACCAATAGGTTTACACAACACAGGACTGTAACCAATCTAACAACGGTATTTCTTTAATGCACCTCCTCCCGCTTACATTTATGAGCATTTCTTCAACTCATTTTTAAATGAAACAAGTCAGTATTTTATCTTCAGTCCTGTTGGAGACCATTTCTACAGGACTTGAAATTTCCTTCCATTTAAAAATCTTTGTAACACAATTAAATACCTCCAACCTACTGATAATAGAAATATCCCCGTTTTGGTGCGTTTCCCTTTCAAACTTGAATATATTTTTTTCCTGCCTGCTTTCTGTCATTTGTCTGTCCCGATACCTTGGCTCGGCTCGCTCTGCACTCATTCTTTGTGTAACAAACCCTCTCTGGCTTTATGTATGTCAGCCCAAGGTCCCCATTTGTCAATATGTGTAAATGTGGAAATATGCGTTTGTCCTACCTGGTGCAGCGAGCACAGTCCTTGAGGACGCATGTGTTTGTATGTATGTGTGCTTATCTCGCTCCAGCTGTCTCCTCACATCCATCTGTTCTGATGACTGAACTTCAGTGATTCCCACTGAGCTGCTACCTTAAGGGCTTCGCTCAAGCAAACACGTTCACATCTGAAACAACGCAGCTCAGGACCGAAGCTACATCACTGTTAAAATGGATACCAGATTATTGGACTCAAAGACTGAGCAGGAACATCCTTGATTTCATTTGGTTCCAAATAAGAGTCATAGTTTGTAGTTTTATGTGGTTTTTTACAAGAAATGTGAAGCAGAAAGGTAGTTTCTTAGAGCAGTTTCGATGCACTGTAAAACAGTTTTTTCCCCTCTGATTTAACTGTCTAACAAGCACATCAAGTAGATCTAATACCAGCAGAATCAATATTTCTTTAATTGAGCTAATAATTAAATCAAAATTAAAAACCAACCTTGAACTGCTCCATTGTTCCCAGTTATGGTACACATTTCATTGGGTAAAGCAAAAAAACTAGTTTTACATGTTTTTCCACATCACAGAAGTGTAAATGTTCCAAAATTACACAGGAAACATTTAACATTTTACATGTTAAATACGCTTTCACATGCGAGAACATGAAAATCATGTGGTTTTTCGCATTCATTTTAAATGTCAAAAAAAAAAATCTGAATGACAGCAATTTAACTAGAAGTAAATAAAAATCCTCTTAAAGTGTGACCATTTGGTGTATGCACAAGACAGAATAAAGTATAAAACCATTTAAAAATCAAACTAATAAGTTTTCTAAGTCAACCTCTTCAACCTCTGGAGTCAACCCAATTAAACAAAAATGGCTTTAATGCTGTCATTTTTACAAATATTGAGCTACGATTTGACTCAATAGCAGCTGAGAGTCATCCCTAACACACAGTGGGCATTAACAGGTCATGCAAAATTTATTTTTATTTATTTTTTAAGTTTGGCAAGGAATCTTAGTTTCATTCATAAGTATGGATTCTATAAGACACCGACTGCTGCAGTCCTGCTCTCAGACAAGATTCGATTGCCATTTCATCAAGTCCAAAACATGTATGCTCCAAACTAAATATTTTAGTCATCTTTTACGTTAGCCTTTGAATTATCTGTTGCAGTGAGCAGCTACCAGCTGTGAGGATCCTGCAGAGCACTAACCCCACTGTAGTTGGTTTGTCAGCTTAAAGTAGTGATTTTATTTATTTTTGCGTCCGCGTGCTTTTGATAACCCATCAAACGTTTAGGTTATAGGTCTCTGAAAACATTAAACCATTTCACTTCTTGGCCCTGTCAGTTGGAGAAATCTCAGAATCACAGACACCCTCAGCATTTACACTGCATTTTAGGTGCAGACCCTTAAAACAGACTGATGCACTCTGGTTCAACTCCCACACACACAAAAAGTTCTTATTTCCCTCCTTGTTAAGACATTATTGACTTCCATTCAATTCTGTAGTCCAACCTTCACTTTACTACTATGTTACGCGTTTAGTAACTCACATCTCAGCCTTAAATCCAACTCCTACCCCAAAATTATATTTCACCAATTTAGGGCCAGGCTTCGGTCCCCATAAAAGGAAGATTATACAAAGAAAAATGTCTTAAAAAGGTAACAATAACAAAGTACAAACAAATCCATTTAGCTATTCCATAGATGTCACAAACTCAAGCACTACATGAAGTTATCCAAACCATAGTCTACAAAAACATTGCCATCAATTATTTTCCGTGCAGATGGCTGATTTAAAAACCTGCAATCATTTATATTTTTGAGTCCCATGCTTTCCTTTACAACTTGTAACAGTTTACAGCGAATAAAACCCACCATGTAACAGAGAAAAGTGAAAACCTGCTTTAACAAAATGAACAATAATGCAGAAACAGTCATCTCAGTATATTACTACATAAAATTTTGTAAATATTTGATTGTACAAGCGGCTCAGCGTTCGTGAATTCAGTGCAAAAGGAAAAATGAGGAAACAACTTGTGTATCATCCCCTGCTCCTCCTGCAGCTGTGCACGTGTGAGGGTGACGAGACTGTTTAGTTTCGCTCACAAAAACATCCACAACTGCAGAGGTGTAAACCCGCGACTTCCCCGACCGTTTAGATTGTTCTTGTAAAAAGGAAGTGTTGACAGAGAGCTACAAGTGCGAGATCGGCGGCGAGTTAATTAACAGCGCCGTTTTCAGCTCCTTGAAGAGGAAACAACACCTGTAGGGGAGAGGAGGGCTGTGTGAATTCAACCTAACACGTACAAAACAGGAGAAATCTCACCCATATCGAGTATGGATCAAAGTACAACACGGCGCAAATAACACCGAGTGTCAGCCAATTCTCCACATGCATTATTTCACTCAAACACCTGCAGAGCCACATCATTTAGATGGAAACATTTACCCTCTCTGAAGCGGATTCTAGTAAAACTAAACTATCTGTTTTTTGTCAACAATTTGAGCTTTAGTGAATTAATTTATTGCTGGCTGATGAAACGATGTCCTGAAGGTCACAACAATCGTCACATTTACAATTAAAAGCCTGGCTTGAAAGAATGAGCCTTTTAAAGTAAAATCATCTCATGCTCAGAAAGGACAGTTGTAGCTGTTATGGTCAAACCTTGTAAATGATGCCATAGACAGTCATCAGATACTCAGAGATCTTGAGATGTGATGATGCTTAAAGGATGCGTTATAAATAACTCCGCTACTACCAGTAAATTTTAGCTCAATATCTGTAAAACTGGATTTATAGCCACTTGTGTTTGCGTTGGTTGTTTACCTTTGGTGGCCATCTTGGATGAGGTTAACATCCATTAATTACTTTTCAGTTTCATTAAAATCTGTCCTCTGGTAAGATATTTTGCTAATGCTACAGACCAATGAACATGCACACACAGACACTGGTGCAAACTAAATGGCTGCAGTGATAGAATATCTGCCCCTGGATAAACAACCTTCTGTATTTATGTTAAAGAGATAGTTCAGATCTTCTCAAGTGGAGCTCTGAAGAAACGGCAGAAACATTTATTAACTAAAAGCTGTTTTTAATTAATCTGTTTGAACCAGATTGATGAGCTCATCGCTAATCAGACCAGTTGCTTTAAATGCTCTGAACTATCCCTTTAAATAAGGTTTAAACAAATGACATTTTTAAACTGTCCCATAAAGACTTAGTAAAATTGATCTGAACTTCAATAGGATGTGGTTCTGTAGGACAGCTGTGTCAATAAGTCTGAAATCTGTCACTAATGTGTTAAAAGTCTGAAAAAAGTGAAACAAGACGTTTAAAAAACAAGAACACTGTTGAAATGATTCAGGGAGGTTTTAGAGAAGGTGTTTAAAACCCAATTATACACAAAATCAATTTGATGACTAATTTGGTGCAGTGAATAAAACAGAAGAATAGAGTGACTCAGTCTTGGATTTTATTGTCAGGAGTTCTGTTTATCTGTTCGTTTGGCAGCAAAGAGGGAAACATTACAGGAAGCCACATTTCAAAGCAATCAAGGCCTTTTGGTGCAGTCAGAGTGCTAAATAATTGCAGTTCGTTCTTTAAAGATTTCTGCTCCTCAGATAACATGGCTGTGATTAAGCTGAGTAAAATCCACCATAACATTAAGATCCACAAAAACCTGCCTGGTAATTCATTTCTAATTTGTTTTTGTGTTATTAGATTTAAATAAAGGATAAAACACAGAACAAAGTGGCACGTTTTAAAACAAAGGCTGTTAACAAGCAGTTTTGGGTAATTATTTTGCATGCTGAGAAATTAGACATACTATGGAATAAGATACAGCTGGTGCTGGCTTTGCATCGAGTTTAAGCAGAACTCGCACTGAATTGCACAGTATTATTGTTGAGTGGAGAATCATATGGTGTATCGGGGTTTTCTTCCATCTGTTCGTTGACAGTTTGTCAAGACATGAACCGTTCAAGACTTGTGCATCTCTGGTCTGTTCCCGCTGTGATCCATTTCATTAAAGATACACAAGCTGCACAAACTGATATGACACAGCCCCTAATCAGGATACAGTTCAGCCTTTAATTGCATTATGATGCTTTTCAATACAAGTCTTGTTTTAAATTTTCAATAAACTTTCATGAATCTACACTTAAAATTAAATTTTACAATGAGGACAGGTGCAAAAATAAGACAACTGCTAACAGGTGTGTTTAAGCAAAATGCTGTTTAAAACATTAAAAATGATCAAACCTGAGTTAGTATTTTCTTGATCCAGTTGATCTAGCTGAAGCACATTTTCATAATGTTTGACAAATTATATATATATATAGCACTGCTGCAGTTTTCCTCCTGAACAGTAGGAGTCTCCAATGAAAGAAAACTATACTTCTTAACAGGAAGTGCGACCAAAAGAAGTCTTCCAAAAAAAGTAAAAATGGCTCTGTTGTATATACTTTGTAACTACACTTTAGACAAGGTTTGCCATTTTTTGTCGTATATATTTTAAAAACAAATCTGACTGAAAACTCTTCCTTCAATCATTAAACAGATTGAATTTTAACGATAGACCATGCAGCTTCATTTAGTCCCAAAACTACATTTAATCTTATGGGTGCGTCAGTTTATACAGAGATGCACAACCCTTTAACAGATTCCATAAGACTTTTGTTTCTAGATTCAAACCCAAAAAAAGACATTTAAAAGAAAAAAGAAAAATAAAAAAAACCTTCTGCACTCCACACTTTGTAACATCTGATCATTTTAATTCCTCGACCACAATTAGATTTTGTGAGTGGAAATGGCAACAAGCATCCAAAGGCCTGCTGGTACAGCAGCAGGGTTCACAGACAAATGTGCCGTTTGTGCCTGCATATGGCATGTTACTTTCAGACATGATGCCTTCAGTGAAACGGAAATAAAGCCAAGTGAGGGAAGAAGAAAGGGCTTTTGGTGCAAAGCAAAGGTGAGATTAGGAAGTAAAGGTGTGTAAAATCCTGAGATCAGGAAGAAAAGACCTCGTGCTTACCTTTTGATTATCCTCGGTTCTTTGCATGCCCATTTTCTGATACAATCTTTTAGCTCTGCAGTGTTTTTTTACATGTAGTATTGGTGATAGAAACCTGTGGGAAACCATCTTTAATGTCACGCCTCTGCAATATAAATCGGTCTTGTACTTTGCGAGTGAACGCAGCTAAATTTAGGAAGCATGTCTTTTTCACGTGATTAAACAATGAGCACATCATTTTATACAGGTAAGCATCTCTGCAGAGAAACACGCATGTCGTCCTGAGCACACCACATTTGGCACCAGATTCTACTCTGCAGTCTGATGCCAGAGTTGTTTACTGAATATCTTAGGAGTTTGACACAGTTTGGATGGAAGACATGCTTAAAGTTCAAGCATGATTCCTCTGGGATGGGGGAGGGGGGGTAAGATTATGAGAAAATGATGAAAAACTGAGTAACATGCTGCAGGAAGGCAGTACTTTGGCTGTGTTTCAATATAAGTAGGGAGAAAAAGAAAGACTTCAATCAAGATGTCTGAAGTGGGTCCAATGATGGAGAAGGAAAAAATAAATAAAAAACTGCACTGAGCTGAATTTGACACCGATTGCATGCAATTGCACCTAAACAACAAAAAAATAATATGAGAGGTTGGACAAAAATGTGCCAAATGAGGCAAATTCATTGTCTGCCTAGATCCAGCATAATTAGCCTCGGCTGCAGACTGTCAGTGCCTCCGCCTGAGAGAAGCAGAGGTGCACTAAAGAGAAGCCAGTGTGCCATCTCATGTGTGAGAACAAAACCAGGGGGTAGAATCCATCTTTTGTTCTCCTCCAGGCAGAAAGCTGGCTATTCCCACATGAGGCCACCTCTCATCACGGCACATATCACAGACGCCCCTCGGATGATCGCAGAGACCACACTCCCCCCTCTGGGATTTGTCTTTAATTCACCTCCAAATCTGCTTGGAAGCAAGCGCACATAAAACTAAATTTCTCAACATGTCCAACAGTCGGAGTAAATCACAGTTAAACAGGCTCGTCACTGAGCCATGCATATTTTTACAAGATTTGTCACTTGCGCTCAAGTACGAATGATGTTTATGAAGCATAAATACAGACTTGGCCATGAAATACCACAAGTGCCTCATGGGCACCATAAAGCAGCAGTTAGTTTGGTTAGTTTGCACTCACACTTCCTGTCAGGGAAGCCCCAGCACACACAAATAATCCTGAGAACGTTTCAGTCACAGCCTACTGTACAGCATCCATGCCTAGGCTCTCGGGGTAATATTGCTTCACAATAGCATTACCAGGGCGCAAGATGGTGGGCAGGATGTTTTCTTTTGTGGACCTGCCAAGAGATGTCACTGTGCTATCAGTATCAATTGGACCCCTCGTGCCGTCTCACATTGTGGCTTGTTGTTGCAAGCCTGCCAACGCTCGGGTGCATTAGCTTCATCACTCGCTGCAATCATCAAGACCGGAGAGCTGCATGAAAGAACAGCCGGTACACGCAATTTTTCAGGGGAGAGACTTTCAGTCAACCATTAAATGTCCACACACAATCTCAATCTGACAAGTAAAAGATGAAATCATCATGGAATACCATCTCAAAACAAGACATTTGTCATATTTAGCATGAAACACTCTTAAGACAACAGGTTGGGATCTTTTATTTTACAAATCCACTATGCTTCTGCAACACACAACTTTTTAAGCAACTGATACAAACTGGTTTCTAGCTAAGCATCAGATCAGCACAGAGTTAATTTCACTGCTATTTAGATTAAATTTATCCAAATAGAAAGAAGCCAAAGCCACAAAGCTTCCTCAACTCACTCTTCATAGTCCATGGCCTTATTGAACAGGAGCCAGAGGGCAGGTTGGTGTTTATATGAAGGCTAATTAGATTAGTTTGTACCAAGTACCAAATCAATTCAATGACTGTGACACCAGTCCAAGGGCACACCCATCTCTGTTACTGATAACCAACACAGGACTTAAACATGTCTTGAGTCACCGTTGATCACGAGGTCGGAGAAGTGCATCTTATTTATTGGATTATTCTCAATTCTGTGTCCATTCATTTTCTTCTGCCCATCTGTAGTCAAATTGTGGAGGCAACAGATCTAAGGGAGAAACCCAGACATCCCTTTGCCCAGTGACTCTCCAGCTTCTGGGGAACCGCACAGCTTTCCCAGACCCGAAAAGATATACAACCCCTCTATCAAGTTCTGGGTCTTCCCTTGGGTCCCCTCCCAGAAGGATGCGTGTGAAGCACCTTTAAAAAGGGGAGGTGATCAGGAAGCATCCAAACTAGATGCCTGAATCACCTCAGCTGACTCCTTTAGGTGCAGAAGAGCAGAAACTGCAGATGACAGAGCTCACTTCATCTGTAAGACCGAGCCCGATAACTCTACAGAGGAAACTTCATTTCAGCCGCTTGTATCTGGGATCTTGTTCTTTCAGTCATGATTCATACCTCACAACCATGGATGAAGGTTGGAACATCAAAAAACCAATGATTTGAGGACCTCTTCATCATGGACCATAGCTACATCCTTATTACTGCAAACAAAACCCCAGATCTATCTCAGGCTCCATCCTACCACATCTCGTAAACAAGACTCCCCAATATTTGAACTCTTTAGCTTTAGGAAAAGACTCATCCTAGATGGAGCATTCCACTATTTTTGGTTGAGAACCAACAGCGTCCATTTGCCTTTAAAGCATTCTACTTTTTAGGAATTGTCTCATTTATAGGATATGAAACCAAAGCAAGAGATTATAAGAACATCAACCTTTGCATAAAGGTATGAAAAAGTGACAGTTTGCCAATGCTAGGAAAGGAAAATATACTTTCATACGGCTTGTCTTAAAACAAAACTATGAAAACAGTAAATGGCTTTAATTATAACTGAAGATACTTTATAGCTAGACTGCCTTAACCTCAGATTAGGGACTAAATAAATCTGACTATCTAAGCAAACATTAGGTGCACATTTATACTTCCAGAAGGTTTTTTCTCAAGCTGATGGAATTTAAAAAACTAGAGGCTGTGGAAACAAAAAAAGAAAAGCTTAAAATGAAACCACAAGACAAAACAGCAACCCAACCATTAGAAGCCGAAAGATCCTCCAGTCTTACTGGGAAGCTTGCTGTACTGTAAATATGTCCCTCTTGGTGGGAATCAGTGTAAAAGGCAGCTAGCAGCTGGTGCTTAGCGGGGTCCTGCTGGCCCAAGCCAACAGCCGCCTCAGCTCACTGATGAAGACAGATGGATTGGGCCACAGCCCCGACGCAGGAAACACACCCCCGAGTCGGCAGATTAGAGCCAAGCATCCGATGAAGCTCCGATAGCCCACTGAGGGAGAGACAGCAGACCAGGCAGAGAATAATGTTCGGTACGCAGGCGCCTCTTTACGTGAACCTTTGAACCAAGGAATGATACCGAATAAGGTCAGCTGAATGTTAATGGTTGAGTGAAATGATGCAAGAATGCGTGGCTATTGGTGGAAATTTTTAAAAATGTTTCACATGTTATCGTCACTCAGAAATCCCACACAGACCAGTGAGTTTCATCCCATTACAAAAGCTTCAAGTTCAAGTAAGGTCCCAGTGAAAAATGCTTCGTCCCTAAAGTGAGCCACAGGCACATCTCAAGAGCAACATAAGTGCATTAACATACCAGCCTGGTGGTGGATATTGATGCACAAGAGGGAGACAAATAGAAACTAGCAAGGAACCAGAAAATACACTATGGACAGCAAAAAAAAAAAAAAGGAAATAAATACTAACACAAAGACAATCTAACAAGAGGTGAGCAAAATTAGATAAAATAAAACATGCACAAGATGTTTTGAAATGAAAACAGAAAGTGATGAAGCACAAACCTAAAGTCATGTCACACGTGTCACCTGACAACGGGAACAAAAAGGAACGCAAATGAGAGCAGCCCGGGTCTATGTCAACCAGCAACTCCCCAGAGTCGTTCCTAATTTATGGAGGAATGTTTGTTCTTCATTCTTCATTTCCTTGTGTATTTTAAGGCCCATAAAATATGCAGCAAGATTTTTTGCATAATGTTCCTCTTCAAAGAGATCTTTGTTTCCTATAAATGTATACACTTGGTGAATGACACTGTTGTAAGTCACCCTGAAAGCTGTTGAACTGAGGAGGAGCTCTATAGAACGATGTTCAGATCCAACATATGCTTCATCTATAGATATATAGATCTATAGATTTCACTGTTAATTTCATTTCACTGTTAATTTCCTAAATTTATATTGATGCAATTCAAATTAGAATATTCCTAAAAGAATCAAGTCTTTTACCATTGTAATTTTAGAAAAATACTCAAATCTTCCAAATTCACACTTATACAGATTTAATTTAAGAGGCCAGACAAACAATTCAAAACAGAGGTCTGAAACTATTCCTGTCTATTGAAGTGAAGATTGAAAATCATTAAGGCGCATGTATAAAACATCTCTGAATTAGCCAATTAGACAAGCCTTTGCAAGATGCCGTATGAGAAGGTTCTCTCCCTTTGGGTTGCTGCTAAAGAGAAGCTCAGGGATGGTGGAATTAGTTTTGTCTGCAGGCTGGATCTGAGCTCTGACCTCAACTTTAACCTTTCAGATTGATCTGGTATTGGAACAGACAGCCCACACATCTCGTTGCATTCATGTACAATATGTTCAAACTTTTCATTACAACTGGCTGTGCTGCTCTGAGCGAAACACCTCAACACTGTCTGACAATGTTTTATGCAACTTTAGTCAGACTAAATGGTCTGGACAAAGTGCCATGCATTAACTCAAAAAAAAAAATAAAATCCAATATGACACCTTATTGCAGAACTCCAGAACAATCTAAAGCTTTTTCATTAAGAAAAAGCATTAAACTTTCAGTATCCACTGAGGCAAATTCTATGTGGATTGCTAACATTAAACCTTGAAGCATTTTAGGCACATAAACCAAGTGGGATGAGCGATAAGAAACACAGAAAACAGCATATATTGCATATTTAACATTCATAGAAACAATCTGGTTGAAGCACCTCCAGCAAAAATCAGATTCCTAACCAGCATGTTGGCCAGAGCCTGAGCTAATGAGAGCAGCTGTAGTCCTGGGAGGAAGCTTTATTGATCCGTAAATCCTTTACTAGATGTGCTACAGTTGGCTCATGTGCACCCACTGAACGACAGTGGGAATAAAAGCATAATTAAGATCACAGAACATAAACAGGTATAATCACAAGTTTCAGATAGGAGGCCATATTAAATCATCTGTTCCCCAGGTCTTAAATGAGTTAAATGCAACCTCAGATAATTAGTAAGAAGCTGCAGTTCACTGTCATTATTCACCAAATGTCAAGGTAAAAGGCTGAACAAAACAAAAAAAAAAAAAAAAAAAAAAAAAAAACTAAGCATATCCTTCCTGGTTTCATCAAATATTCCCCAAGCACCTCGCATGCCGAAGTTTAAAACAAAGATCTCAGGTGAGTTGTTAGGTTGAAGTATGTGTTGTGGATGACTCAGCTATAACCACAGCAGATTTTAGCTCAACGTAAGTGAAATTGTTTGAGTTGTAACCATTTTTGTGTTTGCCAAGTTGAACTGGGTAGAGTACAAAAAGGTAATTAGTTGTAGACGTGCATCCAGAGTTCCATTAAAATCCATCAAGTGGTTCATGAGATTCTCCAGACAGACAAATGAACACAACAACAGGCAATTACACGATTGCCCACCGTTCATTCAGCAGCCAGTAATTAAGGTGGTAGGTTGCAGCCAGATGCAGCTAATTAATTATATTTAACTGATCAGCAGATGGGAGCACTTTTATAAAAACAGAAGTTTTGGCAGCTTTCTGTTTTGGAGCTTTCATGTCCGAGTTACAACAAAGTAATTGATGAAAAGACATCAGCAGTGACCTTAGAAAAGCACATTTTGCTGCCAAATAATCTGCATAGGGTTGTAAAAGGTAATTTCTAAACTATTTGGAGTCCATTATTCCACTGAAAAGAATTATTTCCAAGCATAAAACAAACATTCAAAAGGCATAACTTTCCAGGAGTCAACATCCCAGCTGGGTCACCCGACAGCAGGATGTGCAAAGTTTAGAAAAAGGTACGGAAAAAAAAATAAAATTATAATAACAGAGCTGACTCTCAATACAGGGTGTTTGTGGTAAAGGTTTCGCACCAGTAGAGTTGGAAAGAAAGCATCAAGTATGGTTTGGAAATGTTGCCAGGAGGGTTTTTTTGTTGTTGGTTTGCTTGTTTGTTTTTCCAAAAATCATAGCTGCACAAGTTAGAGGGGGAAAGAAAGAAAGAAAAAAAACAGTTGGTTTGCATCCAAACAACTTGTGGAAAAATTTACTTTTGACAAATAAGAACCAAAATAAAACTTTTCCAGCACCAGATATAAAACCAATAAAGAATTTGTAGCAGTAGATACAATTCATTTTTCAAGCTGAGCTTATTTGAAAAGACGTGGTCAAAAACGGTAAAAAGTGATGCACTACAGGACACCTGTAACTGCTGATTCAGCATCGTTTCAGCAACTATTTCTGCCATTTCAACCATCAAAAGTATTCGCCATGACTATTAGTATTTGTAATCTCTATACTTTTTTTTTTAAATATTTAAATTTGACAAAGAATAAAGTACATTGAGAGCTTTTAATTTCTTTCAAAAACAATGTTCTCTGAAATCTACTTTTGCTGTATTTTTGTCTTTATGCTCATTTTAGCCACATGTAGCCTTAAGCTCCAGTTCTGCTGATTGTAGCTTCTTGCTGCTCGTTTTAACATCTCGGATCATTCCTTCTTCACTGGACTTCAGCAGTCATTCAGCACTCAGCCTTTTCTGAGCGCTGACTGCAGCACGGATGATAACTTCTCAGTCTGCCTCTTTAACAGACTGCACTCTACAAACAGACTCGCCGGCCTTCTCACCTCAACAACGACAAAGCTGCACGGAGCTTGTTCCACAAACAAAATTAACATATTATAATACTTCACCAATTACGTTTATATCCAAGTCATGCTCATTTCATGCATGTTAAGGAGAGCAGACTTCCTGCACACCAGTTAACAGATTTATAACGTGCTGAAACTAAGCCTTTAATACAACAAGCACCTAAAGCAATTAAGTCTTTTTTTTTAGTGCAACTGAAATAAAAGTTGTGTTTTTAAATAGTTCTCTTGTACAGTTTGCTTCTGCAGTTTAGTGGGATTAACTAACAGTGATTAAATAAAGCTATGGGATAGATTTACTAACCGGAGCAGTTTAGCATCTGGTTGTAAATCATAAATAGCACCTATGGGAGCGTCACCTCCAAATACAGGTGCAGCTCATTTCAATAATGACCAAAGTATACTTCCAGGAGCAGCTTAAATTAGTGCAGAGTTGCAAACAGCCCGACTTGTAAATAATGAGGACCCTGTAATTTATTAATGAGCAACACGGATTGTTGCTGCAAAACAGGCTAGAAGCACAAAGCTGAACGCCTGAGGAGACGGAAGCTGGGCCTCTTTGGCAAATGCACTCCTACATTCATATGGAAATTATGACAAAAAACACGATTTACAGTTACAATATTTTGTTTTTATGGTTCAGAACTAACACTCAAAAGGGAGAAAGAATCATTAAAACCTAGTTTTATCCAGAATTTAGCCAATGGACATCAATAGTGTACAAGTTTCACACACACACACACACTTATGCTCTACAAGCCAGTGCAGGAAAAAAAAAATCTTAATGCAAAACTAGTACATAAACTGTGTGCAGCAGGTAATGCACAATTATGTTTTTATTTAAAGGAATCACAATTTCTCTAATAAATGAGCTGTATTGGCAGTTTTATATCTTTTTTGGCATTTCAAATCCATTAACATGAGTGAAAATCTTCTTTCACACACTTTTTGCAGTAATAATTAGCCAAGATATTATCTTTTTCTGATATGAAAAACAAACAAAAAAAACATGAGCACAACTGCCAGCGACGTTCGAGCCTCAAACCTTACTGAATCAATCTGCATGCCTTATATACAAACAACGAGCCTTCTGTGGCACTCGGAAGGAAAACTACACCTAATAATCAATAAGGTGAGGTGCAAAAATCATTGTTTCAAAGTTATGCAAACTTTATTTTAAGCTGCATGTGAATAATTAATACAGTTTGCCACAGGTACAAAGTGACTGCTAAAGCCCTGGGTGTAAACAAGCAGCTTTTTTGTTCCGTTAAGTTTTAATAAAGGCTGGTTTTGCATCAGCACCGAGTCGGGAGCATTTCCAAAAACACATCCTGTATGATGCACTTCTTAAACTTTTGAACTGCTCCATCAAACGTGCCAACATGAAATTCGTTGTGAACGAAGCCCGAGGATTAACATTCAAATCCTCCACGACGAGTGCCTAACGCCGCAGGTCCGGACACCGCGTTTACTTCCGGAACTTTCGCTCTCTGCCTGCCTTTGTTTAGTTTTGCCCCATCCAAGTAGAATAAAAAGTTAATAGGAGAGGAGCCTCGGGGAGCAGATGAGAAAACAGTAGTCACGAATCGAGCCTCATACAATTTGATGACACGAGCAGAAAAATCAATAGGGATTCATTGTGAGAAAGCCCCTCAGAGCTCCGCTGGCAGAACAAAAGAACATTTTGCTGCTGTCGAGCTGAGGCGGTAATAGCACGGCGAAGTTATTCTCTTGGAGGAATCAAACCATGCGTGTTGAAGCGGTGCATAATCCTTCCCATGGCTAACACCCATCAACACCCCTTCATCACATATACAGGCACTGGATTCTGACAGCGTTCTTTTAATACACCATTAACAATTTGTGGGCAGCTGGAAACGAGACGGAAAATTATAAGTTTGCAGAAACTAAAGTGCTCCGCTGTTCATCTGGCAAAATGTTTGACCAAATACACTCAACCCTTAACAGGATTAATTTAACACAACTTGATTGGCCGGTTGGCTGTTTTCACGATGAAGTAAACTTTTGAAATGAGCCTGAGAACGACTCTTTCTGGCTTCTCCTCTGCCCTGACTTTCAACCCCGAGCCGCTTTTTATCTCGGCAGTCGCACTTTCTGGGGACAGCGCTTCAAAAAAAAAAAAAAAAAAATCTCACCTGACCTCATGTTTATTCGTGTGTGTAGGAGAAGCAAGAGGGGCGCCCCCCCCCCTCCCCCTCCCAGCCCAACTTGGCCAGGCAGAACTAAGGCGATCACCCAAGAGAAGGCAGACAGCGAGAGGCGAACATTTAATTTAATACACACCCCGTGGAGGATGAGAAACTGGTGACAGCGGGGGGTTAGATAAGGCCAAAAAGGGTACCTTTTAACACGGCTGGTCTGATGCAAGCCGTGATGCAGCTGGCCCCTGGTCCTGTTGGGTAGACGGCTGAATCGCATGGAGGCAGAGATTGAAAACCTTTGGCAGGCACAGTAAACAGAGGTTGCCGTTTCTTGACCTTTGGAAGATGACTCACTAAAATAAAAAAGAGATAGCATATGATAATGAGAGATATGGAGTTGTGTGGGCTTCGGCTCGATAATCTCAACAGGCATGAAGGATGGACATAAACGGCTCAACTATTCTGAAAATTCTTTACTGAAAATGCTTCGACGCAGCAAACACAGAAACCAGACAGGTTTTTACATCTTAAATAGCCCTAAATCTGAAAAAGAGTAAAGTTAATGACTGCCTAATACAAGTATTTAAATTCAAATTGTTTAAAATTGAGCACATGTTCAGTTTTGATCCAAATCATTGAAGCAAAAAGCGTTGTTGGACCAAATTCAGAAACATATTGCTCCACCACACTTCTACGATGGTTTTAATAAAAGCCATTCTGTACCATTTTTACAACCTTGTTACTTGTATATTAACAAATAAATAATATCTGGTCAAAAATATTCAGAGTGCTAAGAGTGGAAAACCTCTAATTCTTATGATGTGAGGCTGAGTAAATTATTAAAGACATATCTTAAACATTTCCTCTGACCTTCAGGTCCTCAACAGGGTCAATGATTATTTGAGGTATATTTTCAAAAATCTAATCTGAATTTCTTTTTAAAACTTGAGAAAAATGATTGGGCTGTTGATGTGAAAATCCAAACTCCTTTGTTTCTTTTTATACACAGCTTCAGTTTAGATGTCCGCCTTGCCAGAAAATGGACAAATCACACTTTAGTTAAAGGCTTGACATTCGCCTCATCGTGGAAAGCCACCTCAGCCCGGTCGCTCTGTCAGCGTGGCGTTGGCTCAGTGGGAGGACGATGAAATGTTTCTCCAGCATTTGCCATGTAGGGATGTCGTTTCGCTCATTTTATGGGAATTGGGGAGAGACGGGAGCAACAATAAAGATGAAATACAGTTTAGCGTTTGCCATTTTTCTAAAGCACTACCATACTTAGGAAAAGACACGGAGGCTCAGCTTCCCTTCGGTCTACAGGAGGAAATGCCACTGATTCTCTGTAGTCTTGACAGAATGGTCACAGTTTCCTATAAAAATAAAAGATGCCTTCATTACACAATCGACTTATTAACTTGACACCAAATATTTCTCCCTACTGGCATTTTGCTTGTGCAATTTTTACTTTGTGTCGATAAAGAGTGGGTATTTATAGATCATCTTAACTGTATAACATTGAATGGCGTTTCAATATATTAAAGATATTTTGCAGAGAAAAGTTTGGTTTTCACCTCAGACTTAAGAGCTGCAAGAAACAAGAACCTTTCAGAAAGGCTCACACATGTGGCCTCCAAGTTTGGAAAGAAACTCTTCAGAACTTTGTTTTAGCATTTTAAATATTGCAATTATTTAAAAGGTTTTGTTCAAATACAGCAGAGTACATTTCAGGGATTGAACCTTCAGAGAGATTAAAAAAGCAACATCCCTCCACCTGAGAGATTAAACTGTACCTTCACAATAATCCTTTTAAAAACGGTGACTAAAAAAGTAAAAAGGTACAATTGAGGGATATGTTCATGTTGGCTTATGCTTGGATCTGAACCTGAAGCAGTTTAAGATCAGGAATCAACACTTTTAAAGAACAAGTCTGGAAAAACAAACTTATTTGTATGAACTGAATATGAAAGCACATTGAAGAGCCCATACTGAGTCACAAGTAATCCCATCCAATGATTTTATTCATTTATTTTTGTAAAATTGTTCTTCATTTGGTCTGAAGAGAATTTAAAAAACGGCACATGCGCTTTTCAGAAAAAGACTATTTTAATAAGAGCCAAATTCGCTTGCACTGCTAAAACGGTTGAGTGGTTCTGTTGCGTACAGTTTAGAAGTGGGAGAAATAATCCTGGCCAGATTAGTTCAACTACAAAGTGTGATAATGTTAACATTTCACAGAGTCGAGTGACATTTTCATCCGGATTGATGCCTCAGAAAAGGAATTTTACACCTTCCTGGTGAAGTTTTACATAAAATGCTGCATAAATATGTACAGTAAGTTTCTTCCAACAAAAAACAAACAAAAAGAGACACTCGTTTCCCTGCTCTGTTTTTGTCTCGCGCTCCTGAGTATGCAAAGCATTCAAAACTAACAGTTGACTTCCAATTCAGCTGAGGCAATAGTCCTCTTCTGAGGATGGCACAAATCAAAAAACTTCAACTTGCACTCATCTCACCACTAGAAACAAAAAGAAAGGGAAATCTTTGAAGCTTGCGGGTGAAAATCTCTTATAAAACTACTGAACGTCACAAAGCGGATGCAGGAGTGGAGCGTAGAGATAAAACATGCCATCCATTCTTGCGAGCTTCCTTTTTTTTTCTGCTCCCTGCAGAGCTCCTCCAGCTTCACCTCTCCCTGGAGACGATCGCTGAGCGAGACAAACACCTTTGCTTTCTCTGCGGCTGTGTGTTCTCCTAAATATGCTGCGGGCAACTTTAAATTGATACCTCGCACTGCCTCCCCTTACTTGATAATTATACATCATCACCCATGAATGCTTTAAGTGGAGAATGTTTAACACTTGTATAATAAACAGCTGCAAAAGACCTCATGCAGGGTAATGAATGCCGCTTCTATTAAAAATGTGCTGAATGGATTTACATTTACAGGAACCACTGCAGGTTTGTATTATTTACATTCTGTAATAGTTCTGCTATTGTATGGAAGCTAGTGCCATATGTCATCGCCTGGAATCAGCAAATGATTGTCATTTTTCTAAGTTTCTTTTGCATTTTTGCGATTGTCTGGCACTAGTTGGAGACAAAATTGCTCATTTTCGGTTGGGAACACCAGATAAACTCCTGGCTAAAGTTAGGCCAAAAATCACTGGAAATTTGCAAACATTTTGGCAAAAGAATGGCTCTAAAAATGACAGAAATTAAACTGAAGAGGGTTCCAAACATCTGCAGCAACTGTGGCTGTGTTATAACTGTTAACTCCATCATGGTCACCATACAGTGGGGGACAGCTAAGTGTTTTTACATTTCAAAGATTACTACTAATCATCATCATCAGGGGCCAAGTATTCACAGTGAGAGCTTACAAAAACACCAACAAGATACGATGGAATACACACTTGGATCTGAGGTTTAACTGGTTTTAGCAGAGAAAATAAAATGTCCTCGTAGCGCTCATAACATCTGTTTCAGCACATCTGATCCAATGAAAAAGTATTTTAACACAAGCATGGATTGCAGCTGTAACTACATCACAACCTTGAGTTTACTAAAAACATGAAGTCCCCAAAATATTTCTGTACAGAACAACTTATTTTAGAGTTGTGCAAATAATCAAACCAACAGCATTCAAACTGTTGAGTTATGGCTCGTTTTAAATTGTGATTTAGCCTCCAACTTATCTTTAACATGTTTCATATTTAGACTTAAACATCTTAAATAGCTTCAGTTCCCAAATTTCTAATGAAGCTCCGAAAGGGGGACGAGATGTTTTGTATTTAAAGACCTCTCGATAATTCTAGGCATTTTCAACGGGTCTGAAAACGTCAACACTGAGCTGCAGAGATTAGCGTTAGCCACCGTTAGCTTGCTGTGCGAGCTCAGGCCACAGTCCGCCACATTTACTGAACCGTGTGGCAAGTTTCCAGGGCACACGAGCGCATTAATAGTTGCAGGTAAATTCAAAAAAGCTTAAAAAATAAATAAAATAACTGGACTTCTATTCTGTAGTTGAAGACGTTTTGCTTCTCATCCGAGGAGCTTTCTCAGATCAGAAATAGAGAGTGTGGAGTTGAGCTTTTAAAGCTGAGATGTGATGGAAGCTGGATTGCTTGCAGATCGTTCTCCCCCTCCTAACAACAGAGGCTCATTAGGGTCCTTGTTTGTCTGACTCACTGATAGGGCCACTCTTGTCACATGAGTGCAGGTGTTGATTGGAGTGAAACTGACTGGGGATCAGGCCTAAAGCTCCATTATATGTTTTTGAAAGCTGGAATCTGAGACCTCCTCCTCTGTTTAAAGTTGGTTTCTCCCTTTTGACATAGATGGCTTCTTTTACCCCCCTTTGCAAGCAATCCAGCTTATATCACATCTCAGCTTTACTCTCCATTTCTGAATTAAGAAAGCTCCTCGGATGCGAAGCGAAACGTCTTCAACTACAGAATAGAAGTCCAGTTGTTTTTGATTTTTTCACCTTTTTAGAATTTACCATGGCCTGGATGACTGAGAATCTACACCAGCTGCAGGGAAAATTCCAACCACCACTACAAAATGGCTGACTATATATAAAAACGTGCCACGTAGTGAATAAGTGGACGATTTGAACACAGCCTGTGACTATTCTGAAGACGTTCAAAACCCCTTTGACCCACGTGAGGAAACGGTCAAACATTTCAGAAACTCCCTCAGGAGTCATTCGCAATTTTTCCACCAGCCTCTTTGAGACGCTAGCTTGAAGCAGCTCCTTTGTCAATAAAAATAGGCAAACAAAAGTTGGCGGCGGAGGCGACCAGGTCTGCTGAAGAGCGGGGGGCACGTCTGGCCAGCCTGCTGCAAGGAGACTCTGAGATTAGCAGGAAACTCATTCCTGACACCGTAATTGCTGTCGAATTAGAGCCACAACCACCAACAATTATGATGAGTGCTGACAGGTGAAGTGCGTTCATCTCTTCATCACTCCGTCCACACACACACGGTGTTTATAAGCAAGTGAGAAATTTGCAATTGTTCAAGGTCTTTTGGTCAAGCAGCACAGTTCCATCAACACACAATTGTTGTGCTGATTATACAGCGAGAGCCAGTTCAACTTCGGCGGTGGGATAATTACATGCTTCGTGATAAACAAGAAACCTGCTCCCTTGTGTTTAAATGCGTCTTCTGTTGGCACACGCCAGGAACTCCTCCACGGCCTCCAAACCACGAGAGCCAGAAGATTTCCCGCCTGCTCTCACCAAGTTGTTGTGCAATAAAACATTTGTTCATCAAAAAAAAAAAAAGTTGAAATTTAGACATCTTCCAGGTTATTTGATTCCATTTTTTTTTTGTGCTGCTCATGTTTATGGAAACCATCTGGGTCTCCGGTTGGAAAAAGATCCTGACGTTCAGACTTTGTTCAGTGCGAGGAGAAACAGTGTTTAACCTACGCAAACAGTTTCCCCGTGAAGGAGGGGCTCTGAGGCTTCCCATTGTTTGCTTGTGAAATTAGTTTCTAAAAGCAACTTTGGGTCCCCGAACCGCGGAGGGGTGCCAAAGATCACAGGACGCCGGCGAGGCTTCTCTGCACAGAGGGCACCAAAAAGGAGATTTGAATATGTTTGAAGGAACACACTTGTGCGATTATCAAAAAGCCAGCGTGAGGATGAAGGGGAAAAAACGCTGCTGTTACTGAGGTCGTTTGATAAGTGCGTGCTTTTTAGACATCAACAAGCTTGCACGAAAAAGCCGATGGATTTTCAAATCAAACGGCATATCTTGTGTAAATATTCGCTCTGCTGAGACCAACAAGCGAATGCATCAAGCTTCCTGCCGTGTAAAGATGCTTTTTGTACTCAAACCAGTTGAAAGAAGAACGTCAGAAAGGTACAACTGCTTCCACTGAACGTTAAACAATCCCAAAGCAGAAAAAAATGAAGTCTTCTTATACCGTTGATGTGTACTTGTTGAAGAAGTCATACAGCCTCGAGGACATGGGATACCTTGACTGATTAGGCTTCAAATATTTAAGAGAAGGGAGAAAAAAATAAGTTTTGAATTGTCAGAACACACTGTCACCCAGAATACCCAACACACAATCTATCTCTTATTTTAAAAATGCACCTGTCAGAAAAATTCAGCTCCTTTTTGGCAAACAAAACAAAAACAAAAAAAATCACTACCACAAGCATCACAAACATCTCATCTCTGGAAAAATCCAAGTTTGATATTTGATATAAAAGACAGTTACTGTCCTTTTTGTGTCTCCAACTATAAGGCACACAGAGATAAACTCCAGCTAAAACCAAAATGGACGCCGACACCACAGAAGCTAACCTTCAGTGCAGCACCTACAGCTAGCTTTATTAAGTAGTTTACTTCTAGGTCTGGTTAAGACCAACGACTTTAATAACATATTACTCTAAAATTCATTGGAGCCACATGAAACGACATCACCTTGACATTATTTCGTTGACAATAGGACATTTTTGGTAAGAATACAGCCAGGCTACAAAAATCAGTCGGCCCTAAAATTGAATCTTCCCAGTTTTGTAAAGGGTACGTCTACCATTCACCAAAAAAAACCTGCACTTTATTAAACTTTTACTGCCAGTTTTTAATGACAAGCGTGCCCACTATGCTAGCAGTGCTAAACCTTGTGTTAGCTTGCTAAATAGTGCATTATATTAGCATTAGCTTAGTGTGTTAGCATGTGCTTGGTGGCATATTTAGGCAAGATTTTGGGGGAATTTCCTACATTTTTAATGCCAAATCATCCCTTTTTATTCTTAGTCACTGTAGCTTAAAGATAAAATATCTAAACCTTTTTTTGCTATTAATTTTTGTTGTGCAACTAACTGCAAACCATCCTAACTTTCAGATAACTCAGTTGAATACAGAAATAATTGGAGCTACTATGCGTTTTGTCTAAAATTCTGTTTTAACTAACAAATAGAAAGTCATGTTCAATTAAAAAAAAAAGAAACCAAAATATTAAATTCAGAACAGTGGAGCAGTTAGTTGCCTAAAAGACTAAACCTACCACAGGAGACAAAGAGCTTTTGGGCTTACCTGAGCAGCTCTTAATAGTTTAAAATCCATAAAACAGGTACAGGTCCGTGGCGGCAGGGCAGCAAATGGTTTACGGTGTGCTTAGCAATTCCAAATACACTTTTAATGACATTAATTTCCTAATACAAACAGGGATAAATGTGGCTGAAGGGCTGGCAGCAGCTTGAGGACCAGGGGAGCTCACAGCTGCTCGCATCGTTAGTTTAACCAGCAGCACCTGTGCATCTCAAAATGTCTGCTTCCTCTTCAGCTTTAAAAGCTTTAGAAATCTCCTCATAAGGAACATTTCCCCCCCCCCCCTTAATTTCTGCTTTTGATACTGATTTGCAGTTCTTTAAGCACACTTCTGAAGAGTCGTGGTAAAGGAGTGTGGTTTGAACTCCAGGTGGTGGAAATTAGCACCGGCCACCGGCGGGTGAATTTGAATTTGATCAACACACACGCCACTGTGGCGGGTTGGCAATTTGAACAGAAAAGGTGTTATTTGTCCTCTTGACATATAGGGGGCAGCAATGTGCTCGAGTTGCTGCTGTTTCGTCGAGCCCTGTTCCCCCATCAGATACAGTTCCCCCTGCGTCTCCGTAAATAATGACTTATCTATTAACAGAATTGTTTAGAGGGGCAAATATTTCTCATTAAAAAAACATCATTCTTTTAAAAATAAAATGTGCTAATAATATCATAATACAGAGAAATTAAACACAGTTAAGGAGTTGTTGGTAAATTATTTTTGTCCTATGTTTTAGAGGGGGAACCGATTATTTCAGACAGCTGAAATATTTGGTTCCCCCCTGGTAACTTTTGCAAAAAAAGAACAAATGTCTCCAGATTCACAGGACTTGTTGTCCATGATGAGAGGAATAAACACAGTTAAAGACTTGTTGGTAAATTAACTGGTTGTTGTTGGATAATTAATGATCTAAATAACATTCAACCCGAATGCCTCCCGTCCCGATGAGCATTCGGGACGGGAGGCTCGGCTGAAGCTAAGCTAGCTGCACATCCACCCATTCTGCCACAACCTCCAGCAAAGCTAACGGAGCTACAATCACCAACGGTGTGCACGGACGCCTGTTAGACGGGATAATTCACGGTTATCTGAGGGATGGAAGCATGACAGCTTGAGGGGGGGGAGGGGGGGTCATTTATCAAGCTGCTTCGAGCAATGAATGACCCGACTGACAGAAAGAGCTAACGGGGAGCATCCTGCTGAGAGCCGATCATGGGCTGCAGCTGTCATCTGCCTCAACCCTCCCGGCTA
>NC_051447.1:15381246-15384593 GCF_001649575.2 Kryptolebias marmoratus | reverse complement strand
TTTATGTACAGATATGCATCTTTTAATGGTTTAAAATAAAAAAAATAAAATAAGAAAAATCTAGTTATTTCCATGCAGTGTCCAGAAAGAGGTGTTGTTCAGCTTGTAGGGCAGCACAACTGCTTCCACCCACCTCCATCATCATCATCATAAGAAATTACTTTTTGTCACAACAAAAAATACTGGCTGGTAAAATATTTGAGTGGCCGGTAAAACAATTTTTAATTTCCACCCCTGGTGTATGAATTGTTGGAAAGGTGTGTTAGATTGTAACCGTGAGAATAAATGTTGGCTTCTGTCTCCATATTGACACAGATGGCCGACCTGTCCAAGTCATACCCTACCCACGCCACCTCTTTTGGCTGCCATCTTGCATCCATAATCATCCTCAGTTCACAGCCACTTGTTTTGATTACCTGTACTTAAAAATAAAAATAAAAATTATAATGACACTTTTCCAATGTCTTTAGGTAAGGTGTGACACAACTCAGATTCTTCTGGTTTTTCATTATTTTCATTACTGGATTGAGGCGATTTTTGTGTTTGCTGGGTTCAGTTAGTTGTCGTGGTTGGTTGTAAATCGAATCGTCTCCGAAAGGCAATCAGCTGTGGATGTACAGCTAATGCCTCCCCGCAGAGAGTTTCAGTAAAATCCGTCCAGTGGCTCATGAGATGTTTTGCTAACAGACGAGACAAACACACAACGGCGATGAAAACCTTCCATCCGTGTTTCATTGGGCAGTTTATTGAACTTGTAAATGAATTAGGAGTCAATCTGCGCGACTTTAGTTTTTCTACACTCACAAAACAATAAAAGTTCCGACATTTATAATCATTTGCTGCTTCAACATTACATTCAAAGCTGTAAATTGTTATAGCTACATTATTTTTTTTGTTGTTGTTGTTAAAAACACAATATTTACAATAATTGTAATACACAAATTTTTTTTTTATATTTGGCATACTTACATCGATCTGCTCATAATTTACATCTCCTCAAGTACTGATTAATGTGAATATTTAATCTCAAAAATTCACAAAAAGAAACAAAAAAAAACATACAAACAATACTAAAGCTACCCCCTGACCCCAAACGCCCCCGCTCCCTCCTCCTCCCCACAAAAGAGGAAAATCAAAGTTAATTGCTGAATATTTTGTGCTAAAAATTCCTCTATTTTACAAAAACAGTGTAAAACGTGCGTTCCCACAGAATACCTAGTTCGCTGCAGCAATGCGACGAGGCGTGGCTGCACCATCAGCCACACCTCGTCCTGATTTTAATTAAACAGAAAAGCAAATCTCAGCTGTACAAAAACAATTCGACAATGTTTCATTGAGATATTTCTCCTGCAGACGTATTTCTAAGGTCGTCTTTGATTGCGTCCAGCCTCCCAACAACAACCATACTGGTCAAACTGGAGGTGATCGTTTTTATTTATTTATTTATATTTTTGTGCTTGTCTAGAATTAAAAAAGTTTGGAATAATTTGGATTTTTGCTAAAAGCCACGTCAAAGATTCTGTGCTCAAAACGTCTTTTCAGGTGAGGATTTCAAAGCTTTTTTAAAAATTTTTTAATTATTCCGGGTCTTTCAAAGGAAATTAAAATGGCGGGACATTGTTCCTTTGGCACAGAAAGTTGCTAACCTTTTCCCCCCTCCCTAACACTGATCTGTCGTCATATACGTGTCACGCAGGAGGAGCAGGAAGTGGTCACGTGAACAGAAATGGCCGCTGTGAGAACACCATTCGTGTGCGTTTGGTCCCGGTTTGGCAGCTGTCGCCCGTCTGATTCACCGCGGGATGTTAAATAAGCCCCAAATTTATCATTGTTGTGCTAAAAATGACTATTGCTGCTGAGACGTCACCAAATGTGGTCCGAACCGTGATTGGAGTTACACGAGGCACAAATACAAATACTGAAATGAGTTTAATAATGTACAACCCCAGTTCGGATGAAGCTGGAACAATGTGTAAAATGTCAATAAAACCTGAACGCAATGATTTGCAAATCCCATAAACCCATTTTTTCTTACTCCTAATGGAACATAGTAAACATATCAAATATTTAAACTGAGAAATTGCACCAAAATAGGGTCATTTTATAGGGACTGGGGCAATAAAATGCTGGAAAAGTGAGCGGAACAAATAAAAAACCAGGCAAGGAGCATTTTGTAGCTGATTTGGTGAATTGGAAGCAGGTCAGGAAGAGCATTTTAGGGAGGCTGAATCTCTCAGAAGTAAAGATGGGCAGAGATTTACCTGTTCACTCTTCCATCCAGAAATAAGGGTTAAAGCTCTATCACGCAGAGAGGAAGCCGTTAGTGAACACCATCCATAGAGGGAAACATGGCCCTGTAATTCAAAATGTACTTAGATTTTCTTTAAAAATTTGACTATTTCTTCATTTAAACATTTGATTAGTTTACTGTGCTCCATTATGAGTTAAATATGGGTTTGTGAGATTCCTAACTGACTGCATTCTGTTTTAATGCACACTTTACATGAGGTCCCAACTTTTTTACCGGCACCGGAGTTGTACATTAGTAAAAAAGTGATGAGTCCAATTTTTTTTTTTTCACCTTTCAGGAAATGACATTGAGGACAGACCCCTGTCTGTTACCGAAGCAAACTCGAGGCCTCTAGCACCCTTTTAAGCCAAACATTATACAAATATACTGAGTTAATAAACGAAAAGAACTTTAAAAAAGAAAAAAAAAAGTACGTGCAAGAATCACAGATAAAAGACTCTGTTTCCAATACTTAAGGCAAAAACAATTCTCATATATACCAATATACATATATCTGAGATTATTATTTCTATGAAAACTGTCCTATTTTTCTAGAATGTTCTGGTAAACATGTTATGACTCATTGTGTGTACTAGAGATAAAAGTGCAGAAAGACCACATCAAAGTCAATGCAACGCCTCTAGTGGGTACAAAAAGGAACTTTCTTCATCCGGTAGTTTTACCATTTCTTCCAATGGTCTGCTGATCTACAGGTCTTCCACTGGTGTGTCAGGAATGCCAAACTCAAGAGCTCTAAAAAAAAGGGAGTAGAAAAGTGCAAAATACGCCAGTGTGTGTTTATTTCATCTTCCCTAGGCCCTGGAACAGCGCCTATAGCTGGGACACCTTCCTGGGCAGAGGCCTGGGTCTGGGCACTCGGGGGTCGGAGGTCCCTTCCAGCTTCATGCTGCCCGTGCGGATCTGATGAGGTTTGGGCGGCAGGGCCGGAGGGTCCGTCTGCGGGGGGATGGAGAGGCTGTGGGGCAGCGGCACAGGCCTGCGCGGGTTGTTTCGCTCGTACACGCTGTAGGGAGGCGGGGTTTTGTTCTCCCGGCGG
>NC_051447.1:15366295-15381181 GCF_001649575.2 Kryptolebias marmoratus | reverse complement strand
AGGGCGATGGGCGGGGGCTGGGGGTAGGGCGGGTGGTCGCCGGCGGGCAGCTCGGTGCCCGAGGCTTCCGACACGCTGCAGCGGCTCAGGGAGGAGATGCCGCTGCTGTAGCTGCCGGACAACACGGGGGAGTTGGACACCAGGCTGGTGGATTGGCACTCAGTGGGTGAAGGGGTGAAAGGTGGGACCGCGGCCTACGGAGACAAGAAACGACAGGAAATTTTCTTTTTAAAATCAGTTCCTTAATGACCTTTTTTTTCACTGAACAGGACAATGGTTCGCAACTCTTTTCATTGATTTCAGTCAAACACAGATTCAGTTCCATCAGCGCTTTAACCAAAGCTTCATTCAACATTAATGACCACAACATCCTTATACAAACAATTAAACATTTAATGAGAATGGAAATATATATCGATATATCATATTTATTTAATAGATTCCGGTTTCTACATATTGAATATAATATAAACACAAATGTTAGGTTTGGTGTTCCACAGGGTTGTGTACTGGTGACCACTTGTTTCTGTTTATTTACTTTGTTTGGTAAATATAAAAAAGCTTCACTTTTGGGTTCTTTTTCTGCATTTTGTTACGTTGTTAATGTGGACGTTCTCGACACCTAGTGGCGTGGTATGGGTATTGCCTAAGACCTAGATTTTTGTAAGCTACAACAAATACTGGGCTTTATTTATTCATACAGCAGTTACTTCTTTTTTTTTTAATCGACTTTAGATTGATCTGCTGCTACAATTTGAACATAAAGACACACAGCTGATCCTGTTTTGAATCATAACGGTTTTTACTTTTCAAATCGTCTTTTAAATAACCATTTTCCCCATTCTTCTTGGTCAAGTTTCTCATTCTGTCTGTATTTTGCTCAGCTAAAATGGCCGAACTAAAACGTAAAAAGCTGAATGAAATCTGTCTAAGTTCAACACAAAAACGTCTTTTAGAAAACCCGTCCATGTTACAGCAGCACAAACTAAATTCTGACTGCGTTTTGAAAGGGCTTTGGCGTGTTTTTCTTTCATTGAAGCGTTTTTTTTTTTGCCGCTCCGCCTGCTTATTTAGATCAGTAAGTCTGCATCGTTCCAGCACAAGGAGAGGCGACCGCTTGACACAAACAAGGATGGTCAAGGACGATAAAAAGTTAAACATTTTTTACGGTAAATAATTCAAACTCCTGGCTGTCTCTCCCAAAGACAACTTTCTTCCAAGTATCATTTCTACCTCTGGGGATGAGTAAGTGCAGCCCTGTCAGAGCTGCTACATGTATTTTCTGCAGATTCTTTGTTGCCCTGGGGTTTGCAGGCTGGTAATGGGCCCCCGGCTGCATGAACTGATGTTTGCGTGTGTGTGTTTGTGTGTACGTGTGTGTTTCTGGTGTGTGCGCGCTCATGCGGCAGATAATGGGACCCCGCTGGAGGCCCACGGAGGATCCGTCGTTTGCTGCGCAGTGATGGGCAGCTTGGCGCTTCGCTCCGGGCCTCTTCTTTTTGCCGCACAAACAAATACGGCACACACTCCATCACACACCAATCTGACTGACAGAGCACGCTGAGCGCCGAGCTGTCACTCACACTTTGGTAATCTCGCTTCCCATTTTTACAAGCAGAACACACACACACACACGCATCCAGGGAGCTGTCACACATGAGAAGACATCACACCTGCGAGCAAAGCTGGGAGCTCGGCGCTGCTGTTTGCGAAAAGCCCACAAAGATCACGGCGGCTCCTCTTCTGCCCGCCGCCGTTTCCGAACCAACTTTTTTACCCCGATTAAGAGCTTTCTCGGCGCTTACTTAACCTTTCCCGAACCTCTCCTGCTTCGGCTGGCCGGCATTAACTAATAAGAGGCTCATTAACGATAAATCAGAGCTCCGAGGCAAACGGAGATTAATCAGTTTATCTGCAGATAGATAAAAAAAAAAAAAAAGCGTTTGAGGTCAGAAATATTAAACACTCGTTTGAAGAGCTTAGCTGATTGATGCTGAGGGGAACAGAGCTCCCATCACAATAACAGTAAAAAAATCAAAAAAATCAAACAGTCTTTGTAGGTTAAAAGCACCGACAAATTAAAAGATCACCCGCCGCCTTTCAAGCCAGAGGTTTAGACTCAGATCAATAAATGTTGAGAAATACACAGCTTTCGTTGCTGCAAACAACATTACGTGCAGTCTCACGCCGTATTAAAATATATAAGATATGTTCATGGCAGAAACACCAGCCGAGAGGCTTAATAAAGTCGTCTGCTTTTGTGGATCTCCAGTTAACAGGTGACACCCTCCCGGAGACCGGAGTATATTTAGCTAAAACAATGAATGCCCTGCAGCCAGTCCCATTCCGGGGGCCCTTTAGGGACCGCTGACATGAGAAGTACTAAATCAGCAGCGGTGGAGCTGTTAACGGCTTCGCTGAGCAGTAATGCAGAGCCTCGCAGTCTCCTGGCTGACACAGAGTGGGATAATAACCCCACATTAGACCGCTGAGATGTTAGCAGGAAGGAGTGAGCGGCATCGGCCTGTCGGGAGGGGGGGACAGAAACAGGACCAACCTTTTGCGGAGATCTGGACGTGGGGCCGGGGGACTGCGACCTCGTGTTTTTAGCCGAGGAGCCTGCTGACGGAGGGAGGAAGAGGGAGACAAAAAAAAATGACAACATTAGAGCGGAGGAGCGTTTTTTCTTCTTCATCAGGATGGCCCGGCGTGAGTCATGCAAACAGAAACACACAGGAATAAAAAGAGACGCAGACAGGGCCAGTGGCTTTAAGCATCAATGAATCAAATGAGTGCTGATGTTGTGGAGGTCCTTCAGGCTGCCCTAAACTGTTTCTGCACCCAACAGCTGCCGCTACACAATGCAGCGAGGGCAGAAACAGACACACAAAAACAGCTGCTGATTGCGCTGCCGGGCACCGCGTCGGAAACACCGGGGAATAAGTTCAATCTGCTGCGTCTGTAAACGGAAAACCGAACGAAACAAAGGTTGGAGTTCATAATAAAAGAGGCCTAAAAGAAAAAAAAAGCAAAATAGGAACTGGAATTAAAGTTAAACCACTTCCAGAAGAGGAATCGGTAGAATCAGATATTACAGTTACTGTTTTATTTATTCTTTCATTATAACGTGAAATAATCTTGTCAGGATGAAACGTCTACTCTAACACATCAATCTAAACTAAAAAAAAATAAAAAACAACCTTCTCTGACGTGTCGAGCTGCTGAGGCCTGAGGCTTTTTAAACTTTTCTAAATACAGACGGGAACAATCAACAGTTCAGTCATTTTAGTTTTGTTGCTGATTGTGTTTTATTTTTACAGAAATGTCTGCAGCTGAAGTAGCTGCAGGAGCAGAAGTACCTTCTGAAGTAGCTCCATGTTTGATTGAATATATATATATATATATATATAAATATATATTCAGAATAAACAAGGAAAGATAAGCTTTTAATGTAAAAAGAAAAACAAAAGAAGTGGTTTAACTTTAATTTCAGTTCCTATTTTTCTTCTTTTTTTTTTCTTTTAAGCCTTTTTAGAAATTCAACAAGTTCTCTTTTGTCGAGGCTGACTATTTAGTGGTAAACACCAGTTTCTTTGTGTGTTTGAGATATAAACGTAACCGTTTATTATCAGCATGTTTGCTTCACCTGGAATCCCAATTCGTTTGTCCGTCTGACACGTTTGTGTGACTGCGAACCATCTGTAACGTTCACTTGACCTTTCTGTTAACGGCAAGCAGATGCCACTCACACGGTGTCTTTACTACGTCTCAGTTTGATCGCAGTGTCGTTTACGCTCGCAATCATTTTGAGACGTTTTTGGAAACTTGTGGGCTGAACACACTTCGAGTTGAAGCTGTATGCGTACCTTTACTTCCAATTATTCGTCCTTTCGCTGTTAAATTCCCACTCCGGCGGAACCATTTCACTGTTACGACTGTCAGAACAATCAGACTGGTTGTAATTCTCAGTTAGAGACATTAGAAAGCAGTAATAAAAGACCCTTTTGTGAAAGATGAACGTATGTTTACTTGTTTAAGAGGGGCTTTCGCCTCATCTGCTGCTGGTGAATTTTAAACCTCTGTGAATGTGTGTGTTTGTCAACTATTTGGAGTCAGTTGTGTCTGCCAGGCCAGGAAGACTCTTGTGTTAAAGCAGGAAGAGCCGGTGAGAAGCACCAGGTGTCAAGACTGGAAAAACGAGTTTACCTGAGTACGGCGGCCTGGGAGGTACAGGAGGGCACTTGGGTTTGCCCGGATAGTCAGAGAAGGACGGTGCACCCTCTTTGACATTGTCTAGGCTCCAGCTACTGGGAGTGGGTCTCACTTCACAGCACACACACACAGAAACACCAGAAGTCCCAAAACACACGGGACGGCATGCAGACAAAACAAGAAAAGCACAGAACACAATGGAGATGTTCACATTAAATGGATGATAGAATAATGGGAAACATGACACAAACATCAAACTGCCTAAACGCGCTCTTCGAACAGACGTATAATGCTTCCTGAGACGCGGCAGAGGAGGAAGACGACAAAAAAAAAAGTCTTTAAATCCTCTCCGGCCGTCAATCAGCTGCGGGGTGACGGGATTCGACGCGAGCCGTCTCCCGAAGAGCTCGGGTTATTACACATGACATATTTATTCCTTTCCTTTAAAGTGGGCGCAGCTGGGTGGAAATAATGCAATGTCACCGTCTCGAAAAACAAACGCGTGATGACATGTGTTGGCTTGTTTGCTCGCCGCCAATCAAACGGGATCAAAACACATCCGAAAAGAGCCTTTTTAGGAAACGGCTTTGTGCTGCTTATCTGATAAATTCACGTTTATGTTAAAAATAATAGGCTATTTTTTTTTAAAGCTTTCTTGAGCTTTAAGTTTTACCCATTTTCCAACACAATTTGCCTTTTTTTTGGGTCAGAAACGGTACATTTGAGGTCGAATGACTGATTGGTAGGCAAATTTATTTTAATAATTGTCATCAAGCCCATTTTAGTGTATAGTAAACTGAGAAACTGCATATCTATGAGCAACGTAGGGTTCTTACTTTTGACACGACACCTTTGTTTCAAGACACCTTCCACGATCGGGACGCCGTCCTCGTCAACTGTGCTCCTTTCTGGCACCGGTTTGTGGGCCATAACTACATTTATTACCTTGGTGGCATCATTACTAGTGGCCTGTATAATCTTCTAAGCACCACAGGTTTGAGGGGGAGATTGCAGAATGAGAACAAACTGTTTTATCACGAAGAATCTAAGTGTTTCCAGCTGACTGCTGTTTTTTGCTAATCACCGCCGGACACTCGGCTACAAGCCTTGGTTCCAGTTTTGTCAGTTTTGTTTTGCTTCTTCACAGTCTAGCAAATTGTAATGTATATTAAATATAAACTGTTAAATTTAGAGGTAAGACCCCAGCAGCTTCAGAAAAATAAATAAATAAATCAGCTTCCTGAAATCATCCTTGATGGCTCTAATTGTTAAAAATCGGCAACTCTATAGGCAATTTAAAAGCCCTGATTGGTCAACAGCTACAATTTATTTTGTTTAACCAAATAAAACAGTTCACTGATTTGTTTAACTTCTTAACAATTTGATCAATTCTTATATGTGTGTGTGCTTATTGTTTAAATTCTAGGCCAAAAACAAACCAATCCTCCTCACAAATGGGCAAATATTGGTCCAACCGTTACAAAAAAAAAAAAAAAACATATTTCACTGTGTTAACTTTGTCACAGGTTGGTTAATTTTAATGTATATGCACAATAACTGTTCAATTTTTATGCCAAAAACAAACAATCTGGCAAAAATCGGTATTGGCCATTAAAAAGCTGTAATCGGTCAACCTCTACAAGTCTACAAATTTAGCATGTTTATAGGAAAAACTCAAGGAGTCCTTAGTTTAGTCTGCATATTATATAAATATATAAATATAGTTCACATTCAATCAAACATTGAGCTACTTCAGAAGCTACTTCTGCTCCTGCAGCTACTTCAGGTGCAGACATTTCTGTTAAAAATAAAAGGCCAAAGAAGGCATTTTTAAGTTTTATTTCACGTTTCAGAGTAAAGGTTTTATCCTAACAAGACTCTCCCAACTTAGAATGAGAGAATAAATAAAAGCCACTTATACGGTAACAGGTTTCGTGTAAATTCTAGCACGTTTTTATCACTGTCATGTGTACAGAGGGGCCATGTCACCATATTGCGGCTGCTTCCTGTATGCGTCTTATAGCTTTATTTACACATCGCACTTGACTCGCATGGAGAGGTGTGTGTTTGTGTGTGTGTGTGTGTGTGAGTCACAAGGAAACTTTCTCATCTACACCCATCCCTCTTTGTGTCAAGGTGTTTCTTCTGCCACCCACAGTAATTATTCCGGTGTCAGTGAAAAAAAAAAGCATGTGATTACTGCCGGCTGTTTGTTTTGTCGACAAAAAAAACAATGAAGGTGAGATTTGTGAGGCTTGGTAAAGAGGAGTTGTGTCTGGATTTTAAGTTTCTTTTAATTTATACAATAAGTCACCGGGACTGAGCTGGCAGGAGGAGAGCGCTGCGTTTCTGTAAGATTTGGGAAAGATTCTGAAATAAGATGACAAAAAAAAAGGGTTTTCTTTTTATACTTGTTGGGTTTAAATAAAGCTATTTAATGAGTGGAGATGATCAGAAACACTAAATGTTGCCTAATAAACCCGTTTCTAGAAGAAAACATCTATGAAATTACCGATTTTTACTTATTTTTGTAAGTTTTATTAGAATCGTTTGGGTGTCTTGAAACAAAGCTGTGCTCTGTAATGATGCCACGCCGAAAAGAGCTTTTTCTTTTTGGAGAAAAGAGAAAAAAATGGACCATTTTTTTAGATATTTTTAAGGCAACAAACAAGAGATATTGTTTGGAAATGCGGGACAAATGTAATATTTCTGAGAATGTTGCCTTTAAAGAGTAGAAATGCGAAGATGGCGTGTTTACCTTTATCCGGCGCTGAGAGGTTGGGGTCACTCCGGGGTAAAGTGGTATCCCCTATCTGATGTGGAGGAGCTCTCTGAAGAAAGAAATCATCCAAATTACTATTAAACACAGCAAAAAAATATACCTGGAATATATGAAAGTGCTGGCATAAAAAACAAACATTTGAGTATTTATAGAAACCGGACAACGGCTTCAACAATGGCCACAATTTTCAAACGCTTTTCCTTTAAAAGGCCAACAGCAGGGGATGCAGAGCGACTCCTACGAGTACAAAGCTCGTTTTGTAGAAGTCAAACTGAATGGTTAAAAAAAGAACCTTTTATGAAAACGAGAATGTTGAACCTTGACAAATGGTAGAACGTGATGCTGGGTTTGAAATAATAGCCAGAAACTCAGATATTTAAATACAATGTGTAAGAAGCTCAGGTTATAAGCAAGCAATCTTTTGAGTGATTTTTAAGTGCTTTTTTTATTTCCTGAAAAAAATCTAATTCTTATAAAGATATCTTATGTTGTTTTTTTTTTAAATTCTACATTAATTAAGATCAATTGATGGTTTCCTAACAGCTGGCCCATCATCTCAAACATGGCTTCTGTGTGTTCAGGAGACAGCAGACTCCCATCCTGAAGGGGGTGCCAAACACACGACACGCAAAAAAAAACTACAAGGCCAATCTTAAGCGGAGAGCCAGAAACAAAGAGAATTGTTTTGAGAAAAATAAATTTTTTACTTCAAATTCAAGTCGAACTGAACTGCAAGCTGTGAAGATACCAAATTATCAGCCCCCTTCTGGCCCGGCCTGGAAACTGAGGGTAAATGTGAGCGTAGCTGTAGACAACAGACCTTTATCCTTAGATAATAAATAAATTGTTTTTATGCCATGTTTGCACCATAATCGTTACAAAAACTTGAAATGCACATCCATAAATTGATTAAGAAGAAAGCATAATGGATGTTAAGACTGTTTGTGTTGTCATTATGTCCTTATTTAATCGAGTCATTAGCATTTTTGGATGTTTGAACAGCCAACAGATGGGCTCACACACCTTTGTCACTGGGAACCACTGTGATAAATGTCTTGAATTTCTTTTCTTCTTGTCGTTTGATCTGCCAGTTCTCAAACCGGCACATTACCGCCACCTGCTGGTTCAACGGTGTGGAGCAGAGGACCCAAAAGTGGCACAAACGAAGGAATTCCTGCTTCAGCGGTCCCTGTGTTGCGTGTTAGCTGACATGGCCTTAACATAATAAGTGTGATTTCTATTCATTCAAAATAACTTGCTAAAAAAAGGGCATTAAAATTACTTTCCTAACTGCTGAGCGACCAGTAATAGTTGATTTTAAGTTCCTGAGCATCCTCTAAAACTCGCCCTAACAAGTTTAGAGCAAGACACAAACATTAAAGTCAAAGTCAGACTCTTTCCAGAGTTGTGACCTGTATAATTGTGCTCTGATTGCAGTAAGTAATACAAGCAATCAATGCTTCATTCAGCCAACAAATAAAAGTGTCTCATAGTCGGTAGGCTCGCTCTAATTATTGCCTTTGTAGGTTTCAACACAAACGGGCCAAGAGAAGCTGGCGAACTCTGCCACGAGCAGCCGCAGCTCGGAATAAACAGCCTTGAAAAGCAAACACATTATCTTTCTGTTAGTGCTGCTTCGCCACGGCGGCTCGTGTGTGATCGTGTTACATGCTGTCCTTCGGCTATAAAAGGAACTGCAATATCAACTTGTTCTTGTCACCTCTTGTTATTGTGGGAACATTAGCTTGCTGTACAGAAATGTTCTTTCAAAGCGGAATGAGGCAGGCCTGTGCTTTAATAAAGACAGAAGTTAACATCGGCTGCACTTGGAAAAAGCTGCGACTCGGAGCCTTACAGCGAGGAGGCCGCTCCGTCTCTTAGGCAGAAGTCAAACACTGAGATTTTGTCGTGCATCACGAAGGCGACCCGCTTTTCTGCCCCGCTGTGCGCCTTATTGGTGGCCACAGTTGGTATAAACTTGAATTTTCCTCCAGGCGGAGCGAAACACTCAGTTCTCAGTTTGTGCTTCAAGAACCGCAAAAACTGATGGGAAGTAAGAGCTCGATCAGAGCTAACGCTGCTGTTCCCATGAGGCATAAAAATACAAATAAATGGCTGATATATATATATATATACACACACACGCACTTTCTTCATTCAAAATACCAAACTAATATTGGATCAAACCATCATAACTATGTTGTTAGGGTTTACACAACTACCCCTAACCTTCTGTCACGAGGTTTCGTGTCTGCATAATTCCTTGTCTTATGACTTTTACAAAACAGGAACTTTTATTTTAACATATTGTATAAATGTTAATTAGGGCTGCACAACATATCAAAAATGTATCGACATTATCGCATTAATTTTACAATGTATTGTGATAAATGGGAGAGCTAAAGCAGATGCCAATAATTGATTTGACTGTCCTAAATGCTCACAGCTTATTTAGGCTAACTGCTAAAGTAACACTAAGGCCCGGTTCCACCTTCGTGTCCTTCAAATGCGCCTTCACGCTGAAGGGTTTGAGTGCCTAATGTGTCCCAATTCACCGGAGTGCTCTGTAGCCCCGCCCCCTTTGTGTACTACATCCGCCCTTCGGCTAAGCCCGCATCCAGGCGGACTTCGGCGAAGTGTTTACCCACAATCCATCGCTGCATGTGACGTTTGGAATTTTTAAATAAATTGTCTTTATTGACAACGAAAGGGTTTTGAATTAAATGGCAGAAATATGGCGTCTGTCACGAAAAAAGCATTGTATGGAATTAATTCTTGTTTCACTCTGCTGTACAGGTGTGAATACGATCAACAAGTCAGAACAAAACACATCTGAACAGGCAAATATCTCCTGCAATGACTTTGCAAAGCAAAAATACCTAAACTGTGCTTTTAAAATTGTTTTGGCACCTTCTTAAAGTACGAAAACAGCGACTGGTCGGCCATGTTGGATGTCGCAGTTACGACCCAGAGGTGCAAGTAGAAGATGTAACCCAAACTGTCCCAATTCTCCAATGTCTGCATGCTTGTAACCTGCCCACACGAACCCTTCGGTGCACTTCCACTGAGTACACGCTTCATAGAAGGGCGAAGGGTGGAGGGCGAGTATCGGGACCGGGCCTAAGACTTGAAAGCATCGTGACGAGAACTGATACAATCGTCCCAACATTCAGCGAGAATATTGCAAACTGCATGTTTTCCTAACATCATGCAGCCCTGAAAGCACTACTGATTGAACCAACATTTCAAGTGTCTATGACTTAAATGATTGGAAATTTTACTATCAGCTCAAAAAGTTTGCTTTTCATGACATCAGGAGCCGTCATGTTCAACAGATGAGTACGACAGAATCAAAGATGGCCCAAAGTGGTCACATTTCTTATACATATTTTTCTCCACATAATCTCATACATACAAAGTCAATTAAAAGAAAGGCATATCTGTTTTATGTGTCATTACAAATTACGCTACGCCTTTGTGTCAAAGCGATTTCAGTGACGAGAATTCTTGGTGCTTCTTTAAAAAAACTGCATTGGTTCAAATTTATTCAATTACAGTTTAGTTTTTCTGTTTTTAAATCCGGTGCATGTTAGGTTCAAAACAACAGCAACAACAAAAAAACAAAAACAAATGAGGTTCATAAATCTGTCCTCGGCTGCCCTGATTTTTACCAACTCTGTATTGGAATCGGCCACAGAAAGACCCAAACTGGTCAATCTCTGAGCCCAAAAGAAGTCATTTTTTTCCAATTAAAGATTGATGAGTGGGTTTTATATGTATTTTCTCCTCAGCTGAGGTCTAACAAAGAGTAATTGATAATTACATTATGAGACTGTCAAAAAAAACCAACTCCAATTTATAGCTCCTGGGGTCGTTTATCGTAGATCTTGACGGTTGTACCGGAGAACCATCTTTCCGTAAAATCCTTTCCCCTGCCCCAGGTGGCACAATGTTTGCTTCCAAAATTTGCTGGTATTTACTCAAATCTCTTCCTTCTTCTACTAATCACAAAGTTCCCCGCGTTACGAACTGCAACACAAGCCTACAGCATGTTAAATAAACTTCAGCACTCAGATCTTTTTTTTTTGTCTGCTAACATCTTTGTTAATCTGGTCATCGCGACTAAAAGCTTCTGTTTTAGCTCTCATGAAATCCTTGTGAATATGCATCACTTCTTGTTCGCTGGCATTTCTTAATTACATTCTGAACTGAGGAAACGGCTCCCTGAAAACTCTTCTGCTCCGTCTTTAGTGCCTTCTGCTTTATGAGCATCAATTATTTTATTGTTCGGAGCGCCGGGAAGCTCCTCGGAGAAGCCCATATTTACTGACTAATGTTTGGACTTTCCTTATGAGAGTTTTGAACAAGCCATTGTATTGACAAGTTAATTAAAGTACAAATGTTGGAAAATGTATTTGAGAACCAAATTTTTTGGGGATGCCAAAATCTCTGCTTAGGTTTTTTTTTATCCTCTAAAATGGTGCAAATCGGCTATAGTGTGCCAACCCTTCCTTACAGGCAATGTTTACCTCCTGCTTGACTGTGTTCATCTGTTCTGTTAGCAAAATCCTCAAAAATGATTGGTTCATTCTTTCCCTGTAGGAATATGTCATAATGAGCATTTCCCATGAATATTTCTGTCCATTTCCTGTTGGAGTAACAAGCGGAAAGTAGTTCTATTAATGTGCTTTTTATCAAATGACCCTCCCTTAAGTGAGCACAAGGGAGTGTGTTGAGTGTGCCGACCTGTGCCGGGTCCAGGGGGTTGGGGAAGATGGCGCTGACCGGTCGGTCCCGCGGAGACAGACAGGCGTTTTCTCTGGAATGCTTGTGTTTCTCTGCCATCTGAGGTGAACCTGGAACGAGCAGCGCGAGTCGTTAGAGCTCGTACACACATATACACACACACAGAGGAAAAAAAAAAGCATAAAAAAGACCAAACAGGGGCGAGGTGTTAGGCTATTACCCACAAATACTGGCAATCAGGAAAGGCCAATCTCTCTTTCTTCCCCCCCAAGCCTCTCCGCCATCCTTTCAGCCTCACTAGCTCCACGACGTAATAAATGGCCCGGCCCTAACTTCACACACACACACACACCTCGCTCCCACTAACCTCGCTCCTACATCTCCTCTTACACCAAACAATCACAACACAGACGCGACGGAGTTACATATGTAGCCCGACGCGAGAGATAAGCACGGAAGCCACACGCGGCGCAAAAATTCGTCTATTTTTTTTTTTCTTTTTTTACAGCAGCCGTTTTATGAATCTGGAGCGAGCGGCGAATGTGATAGCACTCGGAAGGCTATCATATGAATATAAGATAGCGATCGCTGGCTCTCGTTCAGGTAACGCGACAGCGGCGATAATTCACAACACGCTTTATGGGTAGACAGAGGGCACTTTCATAAGGGCGCCGCCCGCTGTCACCAGCTTGCCAAAGGGGAGTGCATACGCTTCCATAAACGTCTTCATATATTCTCACTTTTTATGACGGGGATCAGGCAGAAACACATTTACTCGCTGAAACGCATGGAGATGAGAGGGCAGCAGGAGGAGGCATCAGGTATTTATGCCGCACAGAAGACACAGGGTTGTATTAAGGGATACTCGGCGCAGATGTAATAATCTCTTATTCTCTCTTGTGCTGTTCTGCGTTTTCACCAGCAACATGTTTCTTCCAACAGCACTTCCCCTCAACCCATTTATTCCTTCATCGCTTTATGTTCACTCCCTTTTCCTTTCAGCTCGTTCTTCCCGCCGACCTCCGAAGACGAGAACGCCGCGGTGATTTGGGGAAAACGCTGCGTTGTGGAAAGGTTTAAAGTTCGGCCCGTCCGCCTCCTCCTCCGCGCAGATCTCGCTCGGGCTTGAAATATCAGCTCGCAAGCCTGCAGCGTATTGTGCCGTAAGAAAAAAAAAAAGAAAGAGGAGAAGTCTTGGTCTCACCTCTGGCGCTGGAGGGGGCCGAGCTGGTGACGTTGGGCGAAGCAGAATGGTTGGAGCTGAGGCTCGAGGTAGAAGGACTGGGCTGTAAGGGGGGGGGGGGACAGGATCTGGATCAGCATCGTCAACCAGAACAGGAACATTCAAAGTTTACAAACTGTGCTTCCCAGTTAGCTTGCTTCGGTAAAAAGTTTGGAGAATGACTCAACTGGTTTTTGCTGCCGTACTAAAAAAGTACACTGACAACTTGAAACAACTCCATTTTTTAAAAAACAAGCTCAGTGCACTCTGCGTGCCCAATAAATAAAATGAAAATAAAAAAATCTGTCATTTGATGCGTTAAGCTCATAGTTTATGATATTTTTTCTTGATTTTTTTATGAAATTGTAGATAATCTGCAGAAGAAAACCCTCAATATTCAAACCTAATTCCATAATTGGCTCAGTCAGATCCCTGATAACAGCTTTTTTCTTCCGTATGCTGTTACTCCGGGCCTGCCAGGTGCATCAGACAGCTTGCCAGGAGTTGTCGGCAGCTCTCTGAATTGGCCAAATCTAGTTTAGATTAGACTCAGGCGCGCTCCCCCGGACGGCCCGCAACAAAGGCACCGGGTCCTGAATTGATATAATCATGACGATTTGTTTGGCCCGACGAAGGACCCCCCCTCCCCCCGGACAAAAGAGTCAGGATGACAAAAAGAGCGCGGGGGAGGTCAGGGGAGAGGAGAAACGAGGGCGGAATAGAGTGAGGTGGGATTATATCTAAAAAAAATAAAGTATTGCGAGTCGAGCGGGAGGCCAAATGTTAGGATGTGGACTCAATCTACTATTTTAAGAGCCTTTAAGAGGCTGGGAGACGGCGTGAAGAGGGGGTCACCTGCATGTTGAAGACTTCATCTGAGCTCTCCGATTGGCCGGTGATGTTACTGACTTCGTTGGAGGCTTGGGATGAAAGGGAGGATGAGGAGTAACGGTTCACTGCCGGGTAGCTGCTGGGGCTAAGGGTGTCAGAAAGACAGAGAGAGATTGATTATTATTATTATATTCCAGTTAGTGATCATGTGTGTGTGTGTGTGTGTGTGTGTGTGTGCCTGTGTCTGGGTGTGTTTTGGTTTGTCAGTCTGTTCGCAGTGGAGAAATGTCTAATTGAACCCTCAGAAAGTAATCTACACCTGATTAACTTTTGGGATCCACCTAAATCAAGATGTCTGCCGCAGCTAATAAACCTTAGTAAACACAGAAATGGCTGTAACTCAGTTGATTTTACAGATGCTGAGGTAAAATTTGGCATAGTAGCTGCTTCAAGTCAGTGATAACAGATCTTTATTTAAAACTTTGGCATGCAATCGTTCAAGAGATGCTGCTTTCATTTTGTTATGTTTTGTTATATTATAGAGAAATTGACTTACCGGTTATTCAGTGTGAACGCCGTCGATGCCGGGAAGGAAACAAAAGACAAACAGAAACAGAGGCTGTCAGATTAAATGCAAAAAACCTGAAGTTTAGGAAAAAAAAAAAAAAAAAGAAAAAGTTTGTTTTTCAAAAACACAGCGCACAAAAGATTTTAAAAGTCAGGCAAAATATGCTGAAATGTCACTGGGAGATTGAAGTGATGTGTGTGTCCCCAGGTCTCTGTGCCCCGTGGGAGCAGACTGTGGAAGCAGAATGTCGCAGGTAGACAGCGTGGAAGGGTCACTGAACACATCAAAACACACACACACACACGCGCGCGCGCACACGCACAGCCTGGTTGCCGGCCTGACAGCAGCCACGCAGAAGCATCCCGGTGGGTCCGTCCGTCCGTCCATCCATCCATCCATCCTGCCATCCATCCATCCGTCCGTCCGTCCGTTCGTCCGTCCGTCCTTCCATCCATCCATCCATCCATCCATCCATCCTGCCATCCATCCGTCCGTCCATCCATCCATCCATCCATCCATCCATCC
>NC_051447.1:15335091-15364117 GCF_001649575.2 Kryptolebias marmoratus | reverse complement strand
GGGGGGGGGGTCATCACCTCCGCCTGGCAACCCCTCTGCCGCCGTCCGGACTGATGATGCTGGGCACCGAGTTCCTGCACGTTCGCGGGCTCCCATTGGTGAAGTGCACCGGGCTTGCGCGTACGTATGCTGGAAACTCCTGGGGGTTTGGAAATGAGGAAGAAGTTAAAGTGATTAAATGCTTTTTTTTTTTCCTCCCCGTGCCAGCGTGAGGTACGTAAATAAACTACTTGAGGGGAGGTTGTTTAATGAGGGGTGGCGTTCTCCTTTGGAGGACTGTAGGGGTCATTTACTCGGAAGTGGAAAACAGCAGAAGCTTTCTGTTGTCAGCTTCAGTTTGTGCCTCTGTAAAGACTTTAGTTAATAATTAAAGGAACACATGAAACATTTCAGTTTTACTAAATTAGTTTGAATATAAAATTTGGAAGCAATTCGTAATACACCCCGGTGCGTTCGAAGTACACACTCTGGACGTATTATGAAGTGACTTGTTACCCAAGTACTGACCAGTAAGTACCAGAAACATACCGGTAAGCACTAAGTCCCTAGGTACATAACTCCCTCCCTTCCTTCACTACCTTAGTTTAGTTATCTTAGCAATACTAATGTTGGCTGTTTAGCTGGCCTTTAGTACTATTAGTTAGCCTCTTGTACCTTTAGTTTCGCAATACCATGATTCAGCTCATGTTAGCTTATTTAGCCTTCCTGTACATTTAGTTTAGTTTATCTCTTTTCTTAGCTTAGATATTGTTAGATTCCTAATTGTTGTTTAGTTCAGCTTTAACTTTATCATGATTTTATTTCGATTATCTTAGCTACTATTTTGACTGTCTTAGCTCATGTTTAGATATGTTTAGTTTCATGACTTTATTTAGATGATCTTATATTTCATTTAGATTATACATGATTGATTTTGATTTCTGTATTTCTATATTTGATTTTGATGTTTTTATCTGTATTTGATTCTGTGTTGTAAAGCACTTTGGATTGCCTTGTTACTGAGAAGTGCTATATAAATAAATTTCACCTCACTTTCTCTTCCCTACGGGGTACACATCCTGTAGGAACTGGGCATGTACCCGGTATCTATGACACCTGGCTGTATTACAAAATGAGTTGTTTCTATGTACTTACAGGGTATGTACCCAATAATTTGGTACATACCAAGTTCTACCAGGTACGTCCCAGGCTGTAATGTGTCTATATACCCAATGTCCAAATCTATCACTGATTTCCATATTTTTTGCGGTTTGGAATGCTTTCTTTGGCTCACCTGTATGCCCAAACTGGATTTCATGAGATGGAACTGGTCCACCAACTTCTTGTGGAGAGGTCTCATGTCTTGGGGAACATATTTCTCATGAACAGCGAGGCCGTATTCCAGTATATGCGCCTACAACGCAGACATAAAGGAAAAAGTTCTTGTTTGGACGTTTGCATGTTTCACCCTATCGTCCAACAGGTCTTTCTTTTTTCTTTTTTTTTTTTTGCTAACCTGCTCGAACATGAGTTCTCTCAGTCGTCCGATCTTGTCGCCATCCTCCGGGTGATTCATGATGTAGTCCTTCACGAAAAAGGCCTGCATGGGAACAAAAAAGAAAATAGATTATTTCTCACATTCTGCATCTTCTATTCACTCTCTTAAACTACTTCTACAAAGAAGGAGTCTTGTATTTGAAGCAGATAAGATAAAATACCACAGACACCCCTGACTGATGATAACGTGCTTATTTATTGCATCCATACATTAATTGCCAGCTCCCTGCTGTTTACAATAGCATCAAGACTTGTCATACGTCGGCAGATTACAGCAAATCCTTTTCAGTCTGCGTCTGAGGGAAGGGAGGACGAGATGATGAAAAGCCCAGCTCGCAATCTGCTCTCAAATCTGCCCCAGAAGGAAATGCGGAAAGGAAGGAAAAAAAATAAAAGAAGAAGAAGGCGCTGAGAGGTAAAAGGGGGGTGTTCACAAAAAGCGCAGTACAGCTCCTCTCAAGGACACAGCTGTCTGTTTCTAAAGAGGCAGACTGAGAGAAAAGATGCTCAAGGCTGCTTCAGACATGTGCATCTATACACACACACACACACACACCGATTCCTATCAAATGTGACAAAGGCTTACAGAGTATAAATACTCACTTATTATTCAAAACCTCATCAGATGAGTCGTTTTTATCAAGGTGGAACATTTGCGTGCACGGCACATGTTAGCACGCTCCTCTCTTATTAAGTTGAGACAGATGGAAATATAAAATTATTTTATTGCATAAACGATATTTAGAGTCGTCAAATCACCAAAAGGGACCAATATACGGTGGCCCTGAAGTGCAAACCACAACAACATTAATGAAGCACGCAAACAAGAAAGGAAACACACAAACAAAACACGAAGCACGCAAACAAAAAACAGAAACGCAATTACATTAACAAACCGGAAAAGGTAGGTCCGAGTGGGAGACCTGAGAAATCGCTGATTGGACGAAACCAATAACCGATAACATTCATGTCGTAGAATGTTCTGCAGTTAGATTTATATCATGTTTTGTGGTTTGATTCACGACAGGAGGTAGGGGAGGCTGGGAAAGAAAAGGGAGGGAAAATAACCTCTGTTTTGTGTGTGTGTGTCTGTAAGGCGTAGCTGTGGCTGACAACAGCGAGTTAATAAAAACTGTTCAGCTTCCACGAGAGTCGCCCTTTGTGTGAGCTAACGCATAACCAGGAAAGTGTTACAATATTTTCAACAAACGAGCTAAAACCAGAAAAACTTCCGGCTCAAAAGTGGTTTCGTCCAATCAGCGATTTCTCAGGTCTCCCACTGGGACCTACCTCTTCCGGTTTGTTAATGTAATTGCGTTTCTGTTTTTTGTTTGCGTGCTTCCTTTTTTGTTTGCGTGCTTCGTCATTTTTTTGCGTGCTTCGTTTTTTGTTTGTGTTTCCTTTTTTGTTTGCGTGCTTCCGTCTTTTTTTTTTGCGTGCTTCGTTTTTTGTTTGTGTGTTTCCTTTCTTGTTTGCGTGCTTAGTCTTTTGTTTGCGTGCTTCATTAATGTTGTTGTGGTTTGCACTTCAGGGCCACCATACCAATATCATATATTGTACATTAACATATCATATTGTATCGTGTCATATTGTATTACAGGGTTTCCCCCAGTGCTAAGCTCCACTTGTTTATTATAAATACATCATTTTTGTAATATATGCATCATCTCTTTTTTTAAATACGTCATGTTTTGTGCTTAGTGAAAATATTATCCTTGTTTACCAGTAAAATGATGCTATTAAATTCAGAAGTAGATATGTTTCGTTTTGTTGTTTCATGTAGTGATCCAACGTGCAGCCTGTGCCACAAAAAGCACAGTACAGTACAGCATCTCTCTGGTTCTCTGGCCTTGACGTGAGACGTGTGTTGGTGCTTTGTTTGCACTTTTTCATTTATGGTAATTTAATTTATTTGTTAATGCGACTTAAATTAGGTGCAAACAATCAGTATTTATTTTTGTTTTAAAAAGTATTTCAAAAGTGCCTTTTTGTTTTTTACAATATATCACATAATAAATAGCCATATTTTCAACTTACCTGTCAACTTTAATCTTTTTTTTTTACTAAACCACGGTCGGCGAACGGCCACCTACCATCGGGCTTAGCCTCTTTTCTGGGGGAAACCCTGTATTATAATGCATCATGCTGTATCATACTGTCTTATACTTTATTACCTGTAACATATTGTCTCATATTAGAATGGGTTATATTATATTGTATTATATTATATAGCCGTTTCTCATTGTATCATATCATAATGTACTGTGATGGACTCTCGACCTGTCCAGGGTGTACTCTGTGACTGCTGGATATGGTAAATGGTACACGGCCTGCACTTGTACAGCCATTATCTAGTCCAAGGACCCCAAAGCGCTTCACTCTACAATCACTCATTCACCCATTCATCCACCCATCCACACACTGATGGTGGTGAGCTACATCGTAGCCACAGCTGCCCTGGGGCGGGCTGACAGAAGTGAGGCGGCCATTACACCGGCGCCACCGAGCCCTCTGACCACCACCAGTAGGCAAGGCGGGTGAAGTGTCTCGCCCAAGGACACAACGACTGAGACGGACGGAGCGGAGGTTCGAACCGGCAACCCTTCCGTACCATACTGTGTATCATATTATGTTGTCTCATGTCGTATTTCACTGAATCATCCTGAAATGTGTCATACTTACTGGATCTTATTGGAGTATTTTGCATCATGCTGTGCCATACTGTGCCAGGTCATATAATATATATTGTATTGCATTGGATCAGCCTGTGTTGGGTCATATCGTACCTTTTTGTCCCGTAGAGCCGCCCTAACAAAGCGGCTCCCTCCACCTCACCGTCAAAGAGGAATGGACCTTCTCGGACTACTGGGTATTACCCACACAGTTCTACAGCCGGCCTCATCAAAGCTGGGAATGGGGTAGACTCGTCCAGACTCCTCACGGCCCACATCCACTAACCATACCCTTATCTTACCTTATGGATCGACCAATCAAGGAGCCGAAATTAGTTTATAATCCACAGGAAGCTTGTGTTAACGACCACTTTCACCCCTTTTGTTACAATTTGCTCATAATATCTCATGTGATGTCATATTGTCTTGTATCGTACCGTATTATATTTTACTGTATCATGTTGTATTGTCTTGTACCATAGTGTAGCATAATTCATTATGTTGTCTCGTAACATCTTCTATCAAGGTAGTCACTTGTCAGACTGCTTTTCAGAGGTCTTACAGGTATATGTGGATATTCTACTGAAAGAATCTAAAAAAGGCAGCGAAATTTATCAATAATCTTGCACAAATGATGGAAATTTCTTGTCAGGCCGTGGCGAGCGGGACCCCCTCCGCCGAGCGACTCAGTTAATCATTAGCAAAGTCCAATTAGAGAGGGAACGCTGGTGGGAGGGGGAAATAAATCAGACAGCATTCCCCCCAAAGGGTTTCAGCTCAAACCAGAGCAATAAATCTGAATATTAATAACGACAATTTCTCCCTCATTTGTAGCCGAGTCTCCACAGCTGTCAATCGGCATTATGGGGGGGAGAAATGATTAGATTTAAAGGTGCGGCCTGCGGGAGGAGACTTGATGTATGCCGCTCGGGAAAAAGAAGCGTCGATGTCAGCTGCTGAAAAGGACCACTTGTGTCCAAGCTCGTGGAAATTATTGTTTTTATGTTTATGGTGTAAGAATATAATTAATAAGAGAAAAAAAGCTGGATATATATTGAGGCTTGAACACAGGGAGTGCAAATAAAAGGGTTTTGAGTATTTTGGAAGCTAAAAATAACCCATATGCTAGGTTTATTCAAACAAAATCACAGCAGGAAGTGACCCTTGGTGCAGTTATATTACTATCCTATAATGTCTAAAAAAATCTGCCTCTGCTCAGACAAGCACACAGATTCGATATATTCTTCCCCAACGCAGACCCAGATGCACGCTCCCAGCAGTTGCTATGCGACACGGAGCCGAGTCCACTCAGTTTGTAGAGGGTAAAAACAATTTTCTTGAGTAGATTTTAAGTTGTTTTTCTTTTTGTGGCTGTTGTGCTCTTCGTGGAAACCGGAGCGTACTGTGCTGTTATCCAGCAATCTCTCAAGTGGCGTTTGAGGAAGCTGAAGTAGATGCAAATGTTTTGCCAGTGAGATTGGCAATGTTTTACTTTTTTTTTTTTTTTCTCTTCTCCTACCAATCTGCTTTTTAACATTTCGGCGTATAAAACAGCAGCTGTGTAAACACTCCCACCTCGTTCGGCTCGCTGTTATTAGCCATCCGTCTCTTTACGTTTCTCATCTCCATTCCTCTTTTTGCCTTCCTTTTTGACGTGACCCCACTTTCTCCCCTCATCCATCCTCCCCCCCCCACCCAAATCCGTCCCGCTGACTGAAAGCTCCATTCCATCCACCCGTTCCAGCATCGGCCATCTATCTCGTTTTCGGCTTCCACCCCTCCCTACTCTGGCGCTCCGCTCATCTATAAATTCGATCAAGCCTTCGCCCAGCCGCTCATGCATCCATCCATCCAGCTGTTCATCTATCTCTCCAAGCATTTGTCCATCCATACATCATGCATTATTCTTCATCCATCCATTCATTCAGTNCCGTCTTCACAAAATGCTCCCTTTTCCCACACAACCCTTCGCTTCATACGTCCCATCTTCATACATCATTAGGCAATCTATATGTCACTGCTTCTCACTCCTCTGACGGCGTTCGTACCTCTTGGTAGCGGGCCAGCCCCCCGTTGACGGCGGCGTCGATGACCCCGTTCAGGCACATGGTGAGGGGGTTGATGTTCTGCATCTGCCGGCTCTGACACTGGGTGATCAATGTGCGTAATTGCAGGTTCTTGTTTTCGATTACCTCTATGGCGTTCTCTAGCGGGCTCACCTCCACCTGTGAACGCGGAGGTTGAAGAAACATTTATTTTAGATTTTATGGCTTTTTTTTTCTTTTTTCTTTTCACCACCACTACTGCAGGCAGCTCCATAAGGAAATCTTTCAAGACTAGAAGATGAGGTATATCAGTTTGAGCTTAGAGGCAACAACTTTAGAAAACAAACAAAAAAAAAAACAAGGTTTAATATAGTGTAAGCCAACTGATGGCACCTGGGCCATATTTGGCCATGAGCATTGTAACAGGAAATAAAATCTGTGAGTTAAGATTGATACATATAACCTAATTGTGAGTTGTGGAAAAACACAAAGAGTGTTTATATCACCATGATTTAGTTTAAAATGCTAGAACGCCTTTCATCTTATCTGTATAGGGCTCTGGGGTGCAGCGGCCAGGAAGTCTGGGTTATCTCATGGTTTTATTTACCTCCTCTTTGGTCGGCTATCTGACCCTTTGTTCCCCCCCTGACCCCCTCCTGACTATATGGAAATTTACCAGAATATGCCTACAAGCCGGTATAAAAGGAGGAACAACCTGTTGTGTGCTTCAGGTTTCATCCAACAGCTGAATGTTTTCTCAGGCTGTACAACTTTCAGTCAAAATCTCTTGTTAAAGAAAATTCCACAGCAGGATACTCTGTCAGGTCCGTCAAGTGTCATACTTTTAACGAACTACACAGTCTGATACATTAATCACTTGTAGCTCATCTCAGAAACGGTTCATGGCGGCAAAGCCTCGGCCAATCAGAGCTCTCTCTGACGTGGCTGGTTTGTTCGGTCACTCGTAAGGAGAGCTCGTTCAGCGAATACGCGATAAGATTTGAGTCGTTTCAGTCTTGAATCCATACAAAAACGGCGTTTCAGGAGCCATAAAAAGATGTATTTTTAGATGAAACTCCAAAACATTGAGTTTTCGCACAGATGGCTGAAATCTAACCTAAGACCCGAGGGCGTCCTCTTCTTTTTCCTGCGTTTATCCAGCGTGTAAGCTTTCTGCGCACCCTCTACTCCTAGTTTTTTTTTTGCCGTCACGTACAGGCTTAGCACAGTTACTACAGCATTCTCAAAATAATGTCGCCTTTAAACGACAAAAAAGGAAAACTGTCTTTCTGTACGGGCAAAGTCATAAACCATGCAAAATATTTCTGTCAAATTAAAGCCAAATATAAACTTTTCATTGATGTTTACAGCATGGTTTAAAAACATCTACAAAGCTTTTATTTTTTAAACCACATCTAGCTCAATTTTATCCTACATGTCTATGGATGTTACCCCAAAATGCTCCCGCCGGGGTTAATTATTTTCATGAAATTAATTTTTAAAATCATCTTCACCAGCACTGACCATAATTACCAAAAATAAATTAATACAAATCAATTTTCATCTTTTAAGCACAGAGAAAAAATGTTTTCAAAATAAAGCATCAGTGAACGCTGCAGAAATGGAAATAAATAAAACGGGCCAGCCATATTCAGCAGAAATGTGCCTAATTGAAGGTTGGCTTGTGTGCTGCCTGAGCAGAAAAAAAAAAATTAAAAAATTTGGATCTTGAACAAATTTTTGTGCATGTGTAAAATAAATAAAAACAGCAACTGTTACGTTCAACAAATTTGGAATATTTTGGCTTGTTATGCATTTAAAATGTGTCTTTATCAGGTTTAACATCAAGGAAGAATATATCATTTAAGATGATTTAAAAAGAGAAGAAAACAAACACTTTTAAATCCCTCCACAGAATCTCTGTTAAATATTTCTCATCAAAAACTCTTTGCGACGCAAGATAAACGTCTTAAAAAATGTTTCAAAGCAGATAAGATTATTTTACAACATGAAAACGCGTTCAAACTCTGCCTCTGTGTGCCGTTTTCAACGGGAATTAAAAATATGCGGGGAGTTTTCTGGCGCTTTTACTTTGAAAACTGCTGATCTTTCGCCTGGAAAGATGGAGAACTTAAAATCATTTTTAAAAGCCCCTCGCAATAAATAAACAAACAAAACTAGGCTTCCTTAAAGGAATGCCTGTTGAGCTTCGTGACGAAGTTTTAAACGATCTGTCCCTGCTCAGAGGACGCTCAGAGTTCAGCTCAACAACCGTTTATTGAGCCATTATGTGTTCTCTCAGGTTGATTAGCCGTGGCAGCCATTTTCAATCAGATGGCTCCAAATATTAATCAGTTGCAGATGTACGGTCAGTTTTTACTTTCTGGAAATCTCGATAAATTCTGTCCAGTGGTTGACGAGATGATGAATGAAACACTTCCAAGGTTGCTGCTAATTATCTTTATTTTTATTGGTCACTTCTGCGTCGTCTTCAGTGGCCGTTCTTCCTTTCAGCCCGCTCTTCTCTTCCATTTTTTTTTTTTTGGAGGGTCTCACACAAAGCCTAATCCTTTTGCCAATTTCACATTTCATATGCTCTTGCATAACCGTCGTAGGGTAATACTGGCTTTACGTTTCACAATTTCACACCACGCTTAGCAGCTGCGAAGGGAGGAAAAGGCGCTTACACCTCAACAGAAAGACCCCGGCATTGTTTTATGCACACATGAGGAAAATAAATAATAAAAATAAAAACAAATAAAGCGGCGTTTAGAAGTCGACCCACTCCTTAGAGGTCCGAACGAGACGATCCAAAACAAAAAGGCTTTTAGAGGATTTAGACGCAAAACAGTGTGATTCCAGCCCCAAATCACAAAGTAAGTAAAGACCTAATGTTTCTTTAAGGAATGCATGTCGCCCGCCATCTTTCACACCAGAGTTTTAGACTAATGTCGTCTTATGCACTTATAAATAACTTTATGCACAACCTCTGAGTTATCTCACATAGCTTTCACTTTCATTATGTGTTGTGAATGACTCTCAGCGACTACCACATCGAATGTTTGCTCAGTATCTTTAAAACCGACTTTGTAATAGCCATGTTTGTGAAGTCAGCTTCCTGTGGCGGCCACAACAAGTTGGATTGCCTCCGAAAAGGTAATCAGTTGTAGACGTACGTCCAACGACAACTTTCTGAGAGTTTCATATCAATTTGTCCGCTGGTTCGTGAGTTATTTTGCTAACAGACAAACAGGGTTGACTCCAACGAGTATCGCTAAAGTTAACGTGTAGTGCTCAGATCAACACTCGGCTACTGCCACTCCAAATTGAAGCAAAACAAATCTGTAAAACTCACTGAACTATAGCCATTTTGAATGTTTTCTAAGGGGCTGTGGCGGCCATCTTGAACTGGGTTAAGCAGTTATTTCCTGAAAGGTTCATTAAAATCTGTGCAGTGGCTCATGAGATAATTTGCTGTTCAGTAGAATCAGTCTGGGACAGATTTCAGTGGAAGACCCGTAGGTTGTGCTGCGGTTCGTTCTGTTCTGTGTGCAGCGTTCACGGCTTTGTGGCGACTTTAAAAAAAAAGGCTCACACTTACCAGCTCTTTTTTCTCCACTTCAAACCAGCGGGAGATGCCTGGGAGACTCTGCACCAGAGTCAGGGTCGTCCTCTCCAACCACAGGCTCTGCAGGAACACACAAGACTTCCATCACAATCAGACCCTTTCTTTAAATTCCATTTAATAATAAAAAATAAAAAAAAAAAACTCCACAACTTCTGCGCCCTGGTTCTGGCAGACTGCAAATAATTTAATTACTGACATGCAGCTGGAGGAATGAAAATATGGCATGAGCACAGATACTGCCAAACAGCCACTTTTGGGTGTAGGTCAGGTGTCGTGTCGTATCTCTTATATCATCATTCATGTTCCGGCCCTTTCCGCAGTCAGCCAGAATGCTTGTCAGCGTGCCAACACCTCACAAGGTCACTCTGACAGGACGTAAACTACGGAAACTCCACTATTTACTGGAGGCTATTAACATAACAGATTCACTCCATAGTGGAGCGTCTTTAATTTAATTTAGACTATGTTGTAAACATGTCAGGAAACATGAGGGATGGAAAGCTGTTCGGGTGATTTTTTTATGTGCGCAAGTTTGCTGTTTACGGGAAAGTCATCCAAACTCCTTTTCCCTTTGTTTTGTATTAAATTAGGCAAAATTTAAAGCCTTTTAGCTTATAATACGGATGTTTCCTGCTAGGATCCCTGCAAACAGCGATCAATATGCAGATAGAGGACGGCTTGATTTAGTTTAAGCCAAGTTTCGAGCCCGGATTCTTGCTTTAGGACCCTCGAAAAGAGCAGCTGAGAGCTGATGTGCGGTATCGATCCAGCATCCTCGAGCTGAAGGAGGGTCTTCCGACTTGCTTCACAACCCTGCTCCCTTTTATTGATTTTCTGCTTTTAAAGGCCACGAAACCCACCTGAACACAACTTGGGGGGGGGGGAGAAGCATGTATTAAAAGCAGGAAGTTGAAAGCAAAATCCGAAATAAGTACAAGTCCTGACCTTTATGGAATAAAAAAAAGATAGATAAGAAGTTTGTTGAGTTTTGGGGAAGGCTTTTCTTTAAAAACTTTCAGATGACTGATGTGATTTTCAGGTCCCATGGAAATCCAATATCATGTTTAAATTTAGCTAAATAACCTTGATGGAAGAGCAATGAGAAAACGGCGTGTCATGAAATTAAATATTTATAAGAACTACAGAAACTGCATTTCCTGCAAAAATGCAGCTAGAATGCTGAATGACTTTGGGAAAAAAAAATGCTGAAACTGAGTTGTTAAAGCTAAAAGAAGAACACTAGCTAAAAGCTAAAAGGGGAAAAAAATGTGAGCTAAGAATAGTAAAACAAGACAAAAGTATGAAAATGCAAAGAAAAACTTGAGCAAAAATGTAGCAATATGCTAGCTAAAAGTAGTTTATGTGCCAAATGTAAGCTAAAAGTTGCAAAAGACTAGCACGGTGTTGTCAAACTCCAGGCCTCTAGGGGCGCTGTCCCGGGAGTTTTAGGTTTTTCTGCTCCAACACACCTGATTCAAACGGTTTAATCACCTCCTCACCAAATCATCAAGTTCTCCAGGAGCACAGCAACAAGTTGTCCATTTAAAACAGGTGTTTTAAAGCAAGAACACGTCTAAAACATGCAGGAGAGCGCCCCCCTGAGGAACGGAGTCTGACCACCCTGGATTAGCTAAAATGTAAAAATAACAAAAATTTACTTAAAAGCTAAAAGCACCAATTTGCTAGCTTAAAGCAGTAAAATGCTAGCGACACTGTAAAAGTTGCAAAATTGATAAGGAAGAACTAAGCGTAGCAAAGCCTAGCTAAAAACAGCAAAACGTTAGCTGACTGTAACTAACTGTAGCTAAATGCTAGCAAACACTAGCTAAATGGTAAAAGTAAAAACCTTAACTAAAAATTAGGTTAAAGTCAAAAACGCTAGGTAAAAGCAGCAAAACACTAGCCAAAAGCTAATAGTAAGAGAATACTAATTAACAACAGCAAGACACTAGCGTAGACACTGACGTTTGAATTGTTAAAATAGCACAAATTTTGCAGAACTTACTGGTCCAAATAGGTACAAAAGGAAATAAATTCTAAAGAAACCTGATTACTATAGTCTGGATGCTGAATCAGCACAACACTATAATATTTAGCTCTGTGAGCCAGGTGTGTACGTGTCTGACAGCTGTGGCTTGGCATCACTCGGTAAATACTTCATTTGCAGTACACGGCTCTGACTAGCGCCTGAGTTTTTGTGCATAATTACCGAGACTGCATTCCTAATGAATAAAACATGCGGTATCTGCAGACTAATACCTGGTGCAAACGATCGCTACCTACACAGCTCATAACAGACGAACAAGACAAATAGTTCTGAGGAGAGAAAAAATGCTAATACGATTAATGCATAATTTTAACTTTTTAAATATTCACAAAATGTTTTATTTACTTGTTTAATAGGGAGAAATATTCTGGAGCTGCTTCCCGTACAGTCAAAGGCCACCAAGTGTTTTTCTAACATCCTATTTCTGAACTTTAAAATATGTCTAAATAATTTAAAATGCTTCAAGTGTACGTGTCAGTATTCATATCCTTATTGTAGATATGAACAGTCATGGGAAAAAGAAAGCACATCTTCCAGTTCTAAAAGTTTTGCATATTAGGACTTAATTAACATGATCTGATCTTTACAAGGTTCTAAACTTATTTAAATCTAACCCCAAGTGCACAAAAACACAACAGATTCCTCCGTGTCAATAATGTTATAGAGAAACTAAGCTGAACTTGGTCCACTCCTGCTGTTTCCACAGGATTTAGGAGGGCTAAGAGCTCCACAGGCCTCAGTTAGCATGTTAAATGTTAAAGTTCATGACAGGACAGTTAGAAAAAGGCTGAACAAGTATGGCTTGTTTGAAAAAGGCACATCTATCTAAAAATGAAAATGGCTGCCCAAATTAGGTTTGCATCAGAAAGAACCATAAGACTTCTGGAACATTGTCCTTACGACAGGGCCATGTTTGGCAAAACCCAAAGATAACCTATCAGCACAAACACCTCATACTAACTGTCAAGCACAGTGGTGGCAGAATGATGGTCTGGGCTTGTTCTGCAGCCACAGGACCTGGGTGCTCATTGAGTCGACCATCGACTCCTCAGTGTTTTGGAGTCTGATGAGTCATAAAACAGGACAATGATCCCAAACAGCAGCTAATCTACAACAGAATGGCTCAAAAAGAACAAAAAAAAAAGGAAAACAAGGTGTTGCAATGGTCCAGTTAAAGTCCAGACCTAAACCTGACTGATATGCTGTGGAGCTGTGCAAAAAACAAATGTCTGCAAACCTGAAAGAACTGAGGCAACGTTGTAAAGAAGAGTGGGCCAAAATTCTCTACAACCATGCACATGACTGATAAAGCCCTAAAGAAAACAACTACTTCAACCCCAAGTTATAGATGCTAAAGGTGGTTCTACAAACTAATGAATCACGGGGCGCAATTATGTCCCACACAGCTGTTTAAAGAGCAGATTTTTATTAGGTCCTGATACAACCGAGGGAGGGTGGAGCTCAGTTCTCTTTTTATTCCCCCCCCGTACCTTAAATTCATTCTCCTTGTCTTTGGTGCCCTTGTGAAAAGGCCGGTCGTATCGGAACCTCCAGATGTGGTTGAACTTGTAGAAGCTCTTGATGTTGTCGGGCACGCCGTCCCGCTGCAGCACGTCCTGGCTCTCCGGGATGGGCGTGACGGCGTAGATCTGCAGGTCTGAGAGCGCCGCGGGTGAAGGAAAAGAAAGCGCCAAGAGGGAGCGACGCAACTCTCGTCGGGCGCCGATTGGGTAAAGCCTCGCCTTTGCGATGAGCGGCTTCGTACAGCGGAGGGCGGCTGAGGCAGACGAATTCAAACGCTCGAGCGTTTGTGACAAGGATGCACGAATGGCTGAGCGCCCTGACGGATAGCCCATCGATTGGTGTGGTTTTGGAATGTTGGAATGTTGTTTAAAGGAAATAATAAAAGATTTATTATGATTTCATGGAATATAATAAACATATTAAGGGTTTAAAGTATGAAATTGTGTAAATTTTAAAAAAAAGATCAGGTACTTTAAAATTTTATGGCTCAACACATCCCAAAAAACACGAGACAGAGTCATGTTTCCCTCCGTGAAGCCTCTCCTCGTCTTTTAACATCAGTCTGTAAACATCTGGATCTGAGGAGAGCAGCCGCTGGAGGTTTTAGAGGGAAATTTTGTCCCGTTCTGGTCTGTAGAGGGTTCTAGCTGCTCTCCAGTCCTGGGTCTCTGATGGATTCTTGGTTTCATGATTTGTCAGATGTTTTCAGCTGGTGAGAGGTCTGGACTGCAGGCAGGTCAGTTCAGCTCCTGGACTCTTCTTCTATGAAGTCGTGCTGTTAGAACGGAGGCTGTTTGTGGTTTAACATCGTCCTGCTGAAATCTGCAAGACCTTCCCTGAAAAACACGTCATCCGTAAGGGAGGACATGTTGTTCTAAGACCTGAAGATCGGTTTCTGCTTTGATGGAGCCTTTCCAGATGAGGAAGCTAATGCACCCCCATACCATCAGAGAGGCAGGCTTTGATAACAGGCTGGATAGTTTGGACCCGTCTGACCTCAGAACAGTTCTCCTCTTTGGTCCAGAGAAGACGGCAGCGTTTCTGGATGGTGTTCACATCTGGCTGCTTCTCTGCCTGATAGAGCTTTAAGCAGCATCTGTGGACGGCACGGTGAGCTGTGTTTACAGACGACGATCTGTGGAAGTGTTCCTGAGCAGAACAGAACCAGAACCTGGTTTTAATATTGACGTTCGACCTTGACCTCAGAGATTTCTGCCCATCTTGACTTCTGATAGATTCAGCCTCCTTAAAATCCATCCTCTTACTGACCCGTTACCAATTAATCTACTTCGCTGATAAAAGCTCCTCCAATTGCTTTTTATTTGTACCACTTACCTTCCAGCCTTTTGTTGCCTCTGTCCCACGTTTTGAGCTGGGCTGCTGCCATCAAATTCAAAATTACCTTATTTTGTTTAAACATTTGATCTGTTTACTATGTCCTATTGCGAATAAAATATGGGTTTATGAGATTTACAAATCCTTGCGATCTGTTTTTATTCACATTTTACTCAACATCCAAACTTTTATTAGGAATTGGGGTTGTATTATAAATAATGGGTTTTCTGAAACATATGGAATATTTGTATTTTTCCATTCATATCCTTACCCTTTATTCTTTTATTCTTCATTTTCCATTAATACAACAAGCTGTTCTTTATGAATGAAATATTTTTTGTCGGATCGGTGTATTTAAAGCGGAGAAAGCGTCACAAACCCGTTGAATGTGGTTTCCATGCGAACACCCTCGTCACCTAAAGACGAGCTTAGGTAACCGGAGTGACATCAGAACCTGATGTTTCGTGGTCGGGCCAGGCTAAGAGAAGAAAGCCCTGCTCGTCTCGCTGCCGTGTTTGCCGCTCCTCTATCTAGGCCAACAGTTGCCCCGTACATTTGTGTGAATAATTAACAAGGCCCACATTTCGTATGAATGAATCTGAACAATGCACGGGGGGGGGGGTGTTTCTTAATGCGAGCCGGAGGTTTGATTTATGAACGGCGAGGGCCTTGGATTCAGAGCACGGAAAAACACAAGTCGTTTTCGCAGCCACACAGTCCATACATGTCGACATACATCCCACAAATGAATGTATAATCACCCTACTTAAAGCCTTATTTTCTATGATGAATTAGTAGATTTTTGTTTGGGAGGATATTAGCTGTAGCTCTCGATAAAAACAGCCGTCCCAGATGTGGGAAAGTAACTGTCCTCACCGAGAAACTGGCTCGTTTGAAATTATTTTTAAAACCCTGATTGCGGTTTGTGCAGCATTTTCGTATCCTGCACAAATGGGCTTTTATTTCGGATGAGCAAAGAGATCCTCGAAGGAATGCATATCGACCGCCGCCTTTCATGTCAGAGTTTTAGACTCAGTCTTACATTGAGAAACGACAGAGTTTTAGCAGTTATGTTCAATTGTTGAAAACAACGATATCATACTGTGTTGTGAAGGACTCTCAGCTACTACCACATCAAGTTTGAGCTCAAAATCTGTAAAATTCAATGAGTTACAGCCATTTCTGTGTTTGATAAAGACAATTAGCTGTGGCGGCCATCTTGAATTGGATTAACTCCAAAAGATAATCACTCATAGATGCACACTCAGTGATTGTTTCCTGAAAGTTTCATTAAAATCCATCCAGAGGTTCACGAGGTATTTTGCTAACAGACAAAGTCAACTCCAAACAGCTAATAGCAACATTTTAAGCTTGTGCAATCTGTTAGTGCTCAGAATATATGCTGAAGATCAGTCTCAGCTACTACCACAACACATTTCAGCTCACTGTCTGTCAAAGTGACCGAGTAATGACCATTTTTTTGTTTTTTTGAGGTTAGTTGGCTGTGGCAGCCATCTTGAATTGGGTTGACTCCAAAAGGTAATCAGCTGAAGATGCATACTCAGTGAATATTTTCCGGGCATTTTGTTAAAATCGATGCAGCAGTTTGTGAGATATTTCGCTAACAGACACAGCCAAGGATACACTGCGCGTCTGCCTGGTATATGGTCTGGTCTGGCTGGTTGACGTGCTGCATGGCGATGGCGTGGGGGAACTCGTTGAGCATCCGCTGCTGGAAGGCCTCCAGCCTCTCGTAGTCATGGCCGCGGCACACAAACTCCTTATTCTGCGGCACAGCAGGGACAGGAGCACGGGGTTAGCTTGCCATCTAGTGGCTGCGGGCGGTAACTGCAGCTCCCGGCTGAGCTGTTACATCATTAAACGGCTCGGGATGAGAGCTGCTGAATGTCACCTTAACACCCAAGGAGTCTTATGTAAGAAAAGTCAGTTCTTTCTGCACGCTCTATTTTAGGATTTTGGAAACAGAAAGGAAAAAAAAAACAAGGGATCGCTATTTAAGTGACAATTCCTGATTGAGGGAATATGGAGACTACCCGTAGGAAGAAAGGGAACTTCTTTCCATAGAACCCAACTCTGAAGAACTCGGGTTCTAGTCTTTGCTGGTCCATGATCTTGTCGTACAGAGATGCTTCCATCATCTGGGCAGGAGAATCAAGTCAAAAAAACAAACAGTTGAAATTAAACACAAAGCATTCCTTGAAAGAACGCATCACCTAAACTAAAGTTATCGTATGCTGAGAAATGATGGAGTTGTAGCCAATTTGGTCAAACCTAGAAAATATTCTCACATGTGATCTGTTAGCAGTCAGAGTATGAATTGTGGATTAGGCTCAGGTACTACCACAACAAAGTTTAGCCCAATATCTGTAAAATTTGACTGAGTTATAGCCATTTTTGTGTTTGCTAGGGTTCATTAGCTGTGGCAGCCATTTTAAATTGCATCGACTCTGAAATTTAATCAGTTGTAGATGTACAGCCAACGGTTACTTTCAGCGAGTTTCATTAAAATCTGTAGGGTGCTTCATGAGATATTTTGCTAACAGACAGCCGCAGTTCACTCCATAAGTTATTGGCAGCATTTTAAGCAGAGATCCTAAACAATTTGTTTGCAATCAGAGCAGGAGTTGGGGTTTACTCTCAGCTACTGATACAACAAATTTTAGTGCAATATTTGAAAAACTGACTGAAGTCAACTCATTTTTGTGTTTTCTTAAGTCGCTTGGCTGTGACAGTTATCTTGAATTGGATTGGCTCCAGGAGTTATTCAGTTGTGGAGGTGCATTCAATGATTATTTCCTGAAAATTTCATTAATATCCTTCCAGCGGTTCACGAGATATTTTGATTCCATCAGGGAATAGCAAAGTTTCAAGCAAAAAACTTTAACAATCTGTTATCACTAAGTGCAAAGCTTGGGGATGACTCTCAGCTACCACCCCACTGAATTTTAGCTCAATATCTGTAAAATTATAATTACAGACAGTTTCATGTTGGTTGTGATCAATTAGCTGAGGCGGCCATCTTGAATCGGACTGACTCCAAAAGGTAATTAGTTGTAGATGCACATCTAATAATGACTTTCTGAAAGTTTCATTAAAATTTGCCCACTGGTTCATGAGATATTTTGCTAACAAACACACACAGACACAGGCCAAACTCAGCTATTTTCCGCGACATAAAATGACGTTTTGTGTCGAGCTTTCTGCCAGCTTACCCTCATTTTGCTCAGGTTCCTGTAGTCGTAGTAGGACTCGTACTGGTCCGCGAGCTCCCTGCACAGAATGATGCCGTTCTCCCAACACTGGCGACAAACACACAAACAAGGGACACACGGAACGCCTCAGCCAAAGACAGCAGAAAACCTCCTGAACCACTCGATGGCGCTGCTGAGTCGACCACCTCCGCCAAATGACACACAAACGCTTCCCCTTTTTTCCCCTGAAAGCAGCGGCAGATGGGCCGGCTCGTAAACGTGGGGGGACAGAGTGGACTCTGGGTAACGAGTGAGCGCGTTTAATTATTCTGCAGTGCTGTGGAATTCATCTGGGACACTTCAGATGCTGTTTGGTTTTGTTTCCTCCCTCTCCTCCTCTCCCCCTTTAGGCTGACTGCAGTTTTATTTGGATGCTAAATCCCCTGAAGTAAGATAAACAGAAGAAAAGAACTGCAAACGGCGGGGAGGGTGTCCACACGGAGGAGAGAGACAGAAGCCGAGCTCTGGGAATGCGTCTGAGGCGAATCGACAGCCTGAGCTGTGATCTCGCTCCTGACCGGGAGGCAGAGTCAGCGCCGCCGCCGCTTCATCAGTCAGAGACGAACGGTGTCAAATAACACCAAACCAGCCACCAGCAATTAGACCGATTCAGTCAGGGAGGCGTTAATGATTCACGCAACGTGTGAAAAATGAACTCCATTTACTTTAAATTTGAACGCGCGCAGCTGACACGCTTCTGCTTGGGTTGGAAAATATTAAACTTAATTATTAGAAGAAGCCTGACTGCTACAGCTCTGTTAGTCTCGTGTTTCTGTCACGACTTTTGATTTTATACTTTCGGAAAAACGGATAAAATATACATGATATTAGATCGTTTACAGATTTTGCGATTCTTGGGGATTTCACCACAAACTGTTTGACTTCTCCAAGACCTTTGCGAACTCTTTTCATTCCCGAATACATCAAAACGCAGACGTTTTTGTCTTCTTTTATGCAGAACGTCCCTTACTTCCCTAAGAGTCACGGCTCTCTGTCTCACACTTTTACTGTATCCGAGGGCAGAAACTTTCTCCTCAAACATGGCCGTCAGAGGTTTTTTTTAATCATCGGATCTTCTGCATCAAACTCCAGAGTCACGTAAAAATGTTGTTTTTCTGCCTGCCCGTCTGAAAAAGGATACCCGGGAGTGAGAGGCGCAGGTGTGTGGTTACCATAGCAACTCAAATGAGCATTTTGTCAGTTTCGATGATTTTAAAAAAAGGATGTCTGAAATACCTGCTGGGCTTTACAGGAGAACGCTGAGAAGCAATACCCAATACCAGAAAAGTACCTGTTACCTACAGGGAAAGTACCTGGTATATACATGGTACAAACTGGGTATGCACCTAGTACATACCTTAGTACCTACCAGGTACAAACCTGGCACATTCAAAGTACTTACCAGCTATTATGTGGTATTTATCTTGTACTTATAGGTTTTATTATGAGCTGACCTCTTACCCTGTATTTCCTGGGTACGTGCAAGGTACGTACCTCGTAGGTACCTGTAGGTACTAGGCCCATACTTCATATTTACCAGGTACTTTGTAATACCAGGCACATACTTCATAAATACCAGGTACTTTGTAGGTACCAGGCACATACCTCATATATACACGGTACTTTGTAGGTACCAGTTAAGTACCAAGTAGATACCAGGTACATACCAACTAGGTACCCCGCAGGTACATCATACGTCCCAGGTACGTACCTGCTAGGTAAATTGTAGGTACCAGGTATGTACCCAAAAGGTACCAGGTACATACATCATATGTGCCAGGTACATATGTGCTAAGTACTTTGTAGGTACGAGTTATGTGCCCTGTAGATACCAGGTACAAAGCAGCTAGGTACAGGTACAGCTAGGTATGTACCCTGTAGTAAGTAGCAGGTACAAACCTGGTAAATATCAGAAATACACACAGTAAGTACTGGTATGTATTATGTATGTTGGAATTTTCGGCAGCCTTCAGCGTTTCTCCAGAAACCTTTACGCTGAATAAATATTTCAACATTTGATTCAACAGCTTTGAAGCAGCTGAGTAAAAAGGTAGAACTCTGCCCCCCCCCGGCTCACCTTCCCTCTGTCAAAGTTCTGGATGATGGTGAGATGCAGGTACTCCTTCCTTTGCCACTCGCTCTGCATGGGGTAGTTGAGGAACTCTCGGAGCGGCCGGTCGGACCACTCCAGTAACTCGTCATACAGCAGCAGGGTGTACGACGCCTCTGGGACACAGAGAGACAAACGGCAGGGATGTCATCATCATCATCGTCGTCGTCATCGCAGAAAACACGCAGCTTAAAGGAACGTAGCTCCCGGGCGTACCTGTGTAGTTCTGCGCCTTCAGGTGCAGGTCGTACAGTTTGTGGATGTAGCGGATGTACATTTCTTCCTTGTTCAGCTCGGTTTTGTAGAAGTTCTGACAGAAACAAACTTAGATTACAACTACGGCGTGAATTAAAAGGAGCACAGAATTTAAAAAGGGAACATGTTTCGGCTGCAGCCTTATTCAGATTTGTGACGAATCTACATAAAACCTGTAAGGCACACATTTCTTTTCGAACTCTATTTAAAATCGTTTTAAATCCCACTAAAACTGCTCCATCGCGCAATAAAAATCGAACTTTACGAGCCACAGAGGCGGGAAACTTTGTCTTCATTTGCCTTCCGCACTGAACTGGCGTCAAAAATGAATCAAATGAACAATTCGAAAGATAAGCTTATATTCTGGTGACTGGGTTTTGTTAGTTTATAGCAGCCGAATCTGAACCAAATGCTAAATCTTTGAAGAATAGTTCGTGCTGCTCAGATCGATCTGTTTTAAATTTCATCTATATTGCTTTTATATCCTGGGTTGGACACTCCCAACAGTTTGTTGTTTGAGGCGCCTCAAAGAACTGCAGCTCGGACTCGTTCGGGTGATGGATTGGTCATATTTTGGGTCGACGTCAGGTTTTTTTTCCGTGTTTTTATGTTTTATTTTTTGTGCAAAGCTCACACATTGGCCGCAGGGCGTTTAGCGGACCACTCCAAAAATTATTAGTTGCGCCGCTAACAGTTTGTAGCAGCTGATTCTGAACTTGTGGGGCAAACAAACACCCGTCGTCCATCACCTCGCCGAGAACAGGCGGTTCTGTCAAACGAGGTGACTTTCCATGAAATTATTTAGCAGCTGCTTCGGTTAGCTCCGTCCCTGCTCCCCTGACTTCTATCACATGCTTTGCTTTTTTTTTTTATTCAAAACACGAGCGATGGTATTTTTAATAAGTGTTAGTCTGTCGCTGCCTGTGCTTAAAATAACCTGCATTAATGAAGCAGCTGTAAATTTACCCATCTGCCTGCAGGCTGCTTTTAAAGGCACTGAGGGGACTCCTGCAATTTATAGCGACAGAAAGTGACTTTGATGTCAAAGTCCTTAAAAACTGCCCCCGTCTGAATCTCAATGAGTCCGAACATAAATATAAACGGCGTTCAGGTCTTCGGTGACATCTCCGCGGATGGATTTGTCGTTAGGTGCAGGAGACGGTGACCCGGACCCAGAAGTCCTGGAAACGGTGACGCGACTGGATCCAGCACCGAACTCCAGAGGAGGCAGAGGACCCCTGATGACTTCCCAGAATTCTCCTCCCAAACAATGACCTTTTTCCACCCCTGCGCTGCGTCTCCCATGACCTCGAAGAGGCCGGTGTCTGACAGGAACTGTGTTCTCCGGCTTCACGGTTTATTATCCCGTTAATATTTGACCACACGGTTTATTTTAAGAGTGGGCTTGGAACAGATTGTTTTAATTATCTTCACTTTTGTAACAGATCACCGGTTTGACCAAACTGAGTTCTGTTTTAAAGGGCTCACTGGAGTTTCCATCTTTCAAAATGGGGTTTTGAGGAAAGATTATGAACAATTACCTGCAGTAAATCTCGCTTTTAAAAGCTTTTGACTGGACTGACAAGCTTATAGCTAGTCTGAGAAAGCCCAAGCCCAAAGTAGATTATTCATCTTCTAACAACTTTAAACTCTATAGTGGGGTCACGCAAACGCCATTTTTTTTTTTCAATTTTTACTTTTCAAGTCTGGGATCTCCCTTAGAGATAGGGTGACGTCCCGCCGGGAGGAGGTCCAGGGGAAGACCCAGGACACGATGGAGGGACTATGTTCCTCGGCTGGCCTGGGAACGCCTCGGGATTCCCCCGGAGGAGCTGGCCTAAGTGGCTGGGGAGAGGGAAGTCTGGGTCTCCCTGCTGAGGCTGCTGCCCCGGTGACCCGACCCCGGATAAGCGGAAGAAAATGGATGGATGGGCTATTAAAGATTTTCCAAACATAGATTTTAAAAAAAGAGCAAACATAAATCTTAAAGGTTTACCAGATCAGTGCTCTGTGTAAGGAAAAAAAAGAAGGAAGGAGGGGTGCAATAATAATAAGAATAAGAATAAAAACTTTACATACGACCTCATAACAAACAAAGAAACCAGAAAATTTTAATTGATCAACTGTCTTTTGATAAATCAGTACTGAAATTTGCTATTTTGGAAACTTTTCATCACAGTTGGCTTCACGTTACATGTTTAATTGCACAGAGCCCTATGGATACTTGGAAGCACAAGTAGCAGCAGCAGCTAGCTGTAGCAGTCCCTGTTACACAGCCAGCGATTATCATAACATTGCGGTCAGAATAACTGGGTAATGGGAAATTGGCGTCGATGTAAAGTCTCATAAGGAATTCATGTTTATATTTTGACGACGAGATTGTTCAACGAGCCATGTGCAACAGGTAAGATATTGATTGTTCATGACCTTTCCACAAAGGTTTTGAACTATTGCTTGAAGTGTTTGCCTTCTGCAATATTTTCCAGTCACCTGAAGACAGTTTTAGGGGACGCACGACCAGGAACTCACCAACAAACTGACAGTGCAGCCAATCTTTTTGCCGTCCACTTCCCCCAGCTTCATGCAGTCCCTGCGGCAGAAACATCAACAGCTGTATGAAACGACAAAGGACGGACGAAAACGGGCGTGCGTGCGCATCTGCGAGAACCCCCCCCCGACCTGTAGTCCAGCAGCCTCTCCATCAGCCGCGTGACGGTGGCGATCAGGGAGATGCCGCTCTCCCGCCACGTCTCCCTCTCGATCTTCTTCAGCAGGCTGCGGGACGAAGGACGAGAGACGTGAGGACCAGAAGAGACAGGAGGCAGGTGACAGAAAGAGACAGAGGATGGGAAGGAAACGGTGACGGAGGAAAGAAAACGACCCAAAGCAAAGAGGAAATCAATCTCAGTCATGCCAGTGTCACCTATGCTTTGTTGGCTTTCCTGCCGGAGTTTAAATAGAAAAACTGTTTTGCCACCTAAATAACTAACTTTTTTTTTTTTTTTGGTTTGGCAGCAACAATTGTTCCCCGCTTCCGCTCACACAAACGACACAGAGACCAGAAAGGAGAGCGTCTTACCTAGGGTACGGACCAAACAGAGGAATTCTACTCCAGGCGGGAAGCATAGGCGGAATAAATTAATATTAACATGATTAAAATTAACACACGCACACAAGGGCTAGGTTACGGATCAGTGGAGTTTCTAGGAGGCACATAAAACAAAGCTAAAATAAAAACACAGAAACCAGTAAGCTACATTAAACTGCACGTAACAGAGCCAAACATCTGACTTTATTGGTAATGTCTCGTTAAACTCGATAATGTCTCACATGTAAAATAATGAGGAAGACGAATGATTCACTATGAAAGACATTGGGCCAATTAAAGCAGATGTATTCGGATCAAACACTGTGAGGCTGTTCAGACTTCGTACGGAACGGTTTCTGTATCAAATTTATTTTAGTTTGATGGATCTGAGCCATCTGAGCCACATTTTCGTGGAGTTGTCTCTTAATAAGCTTATTACCTGACAAATGTGACATAAGAAAAGAAAGGCTAAGACAGAACGACTGGTAACTTCACAGAGATCGATGTCGAAACAAAGGCCGAAGATGTTTTACCCGTCAGTGGTTCCCAAACTTAGCTTCAGACCCATAAACTAATGGTGACAAAGGTGTGTCACCCCATCTGTCGGCTGCTTAAATATCCAAAAAAGGTACTGAACCTAAAAATATGAGCATAATGACAACACAAACAGTCCTAACATCATTATGCTGTTTGTAAAAATTGATTTATGATTTGTATTTCAATTATGGTGCAAATATATCATAAAAAGTAGGTTTGAAATTGTAGGTTGATATCTGGAGGTTATCTAAGGACCCCTGCTTGGTGTTGGGTGACCCACATTGGGGTCCCGACCCCAACTTTGGGAATCATTGCTCTACAGAGCTTCATTGTGGATTTACCATCAGCGCAATATGTAATATAGCTTACGGCAGGGGTAGGCGATCCTGGTCCTGGAGAGCCACCATCCTGCATGTTTTCCTTGTTTCTCTGCTCCAACACACCTGATTCAGATGTTAAATTCCCTCTTCTTGTTCTGCAGAAGCTGTTAATCAACCATTGATTCAAATCAGGTGTGTTGGAGCAGAGAAACAAGTAAAACATGCAGGATGGTGGCCCTCGAGGACCAGGGTTGCCCACCCACATGAAACTCACCCAGACAACATCCTTTAACCCGCTTTGATCAATAAAATCCTGACAAAATGGACATTTGGACAAAGCAACTAAAACAAAACAAAAAAAAAGCTGTCTTCAGAAAATTACCAAGGCTTGTTGTTTATTTTTCTTTAATTAACAAGCAGCTATGCTGGTTTAGTTTTTACTCTGCAGCTCTGCAGGAGGTCCTTAAAGAGTGGCTCAGGACAGGTTGTGTTCAGACTAGCAAATGTATGAGGGTCAAAGGGGTCCAGACCACCTCCGAAGGTGGTTTGAGTATAAACGTTTTCAGATCTGTATTTCATGTTTTTGAACGCATTCCTATAGCTAAAGACGACGTATCTGAACAGCCTCTTAGAGACAGAGGAGACGTTTGCTGTACAAATGATGACTTAAATCACTGAACACGATAACATTTCTGGGAAGGAGAGTTGAAATAGGATATCACACACACACACACACACACAAGCAGGTGCAAACACGAAGCATGCTGTAACACAAATCAGGAAACAGATGGACAGAGTGAAGAAGGAGGAGGTGTGAGTGAGGATGAAAATGACTGAATGCCCACAACTTACCTCTTATTATCCTACCAAGAAATATTTTTCAATTAAAAAAACAAAAAAAACCCTATTGCACTTATTATACAAAAAAATAGTTTGTTGCCTGAAAAGAAAAGGTGCATTATGGTCCAATCTACTTGATTCTATTTATTCCTTTTAAAACAAGCCCCTCATCTCTGCGTTTTCTGGCTCTTTCCCCGACTCACATGCTGTTGAAGAGCTCCCTGTACGTCTCGTCCCCTTTGCCCTCGGACATCAGGCTGTCCAGCTTGTCAATCAGCTTGGCCTCCACCTGCGAGGAAGGAGCGTTTTTTAAAATACGTCCAACGCCAAGAGCCAAACTCACAGAGGTGTCGGCCGAAGTCCGGCATGAAAAACACAGCAAAGCAGTTTTCTTTGACGATTATAAAGACTTAATCAGCTGTGTGTGTTACTGTAGCTCCGTAAAGTCTCCAATAACATGCGTACCCATATAAACCCAACAGTTTAAAGGTTTCATTCATTCACAAGCGTAAACGACAAGTCAGCAGACTCCATCTTACTACTATATTACGTTCTAACTTTCCCACAATTCAACTCAAACACAATATATGCAACAGGAGCGCATCATGGATGTTATATTACATCATATATGTCACAAAACTTGCAAAAATACGCTTCATATCTACATGTTTTGATCCACTAAACACCGTATTGGTGGCAAAACACAAAATAGTTTTTAACAGAGAAACAGGTTCATGAATTAGAAGTTTTTTGAAATCAGTTTAGCTAAATTATTTACTCAAGAAACAGTTTCTTGGACAAGTTTGGACACTTCTTGGATAGATTTTTTTTTTTTCCCATCGCTTCAGAGATGAAGAGCTCTAGTGCTGATTCAAAAAGACGTTGCTGTGAACCATCAATAACCTTTCAAAAAAAACATGAAAAATGTATTTTCTTTTGTGCTTGAGGAGATTTGGGGTGTCTGAAGTCAATATCACCTCAAAACCTTGAAAAAAAAAACATTTTATTTCAGGTTTTTCTACGTAAAGAACACGGTTACACGTCCGTTTTCGTACCTGCTTGAAGTTCCCACTGCGCCTCTGCTCCCAGTCCATCATGTCGTGGAAGATGGGGATCATGACGTTCCTCAGATCGGGCTGAGGCACCAGGGTCACCTCCAGGAACGGTCCGATCATTGCCGGGATGAAGTTCAACTTGTGCTCCCCTGGAGCAGAGACACAGGTCAGTTTTATCATTTGGACCCCGAGCAGAGTGTTTATATCAGAAACCATTTCCACCCCGGCTTTCATTAACCGAAAAATGCCTTAATCACCTGCGCTTGATTTTCATAAAGTGCCCATATTTTGATCATTACATCTTGTTTTTGTCGTCGTTACAGACATAAAAAAAACAGCTTTAAAGGGCTCCTCAAACTGTGCAAAATATACACCTGAAAACAAAAATCAATCAGCGGCTCGGAGCAGAACAACGGCGTTCACATGAAGCAGACCGAGACACCTATCTAGTTGCTATGGCGACAAATAATTTTAGGCATGAAGAAGAAAGACTGAGGATTTTTTTAAATGCCATCAGCTCAAGTTCAAAGAAAACGTTATCAGACTCCGCGTACTTCCTGACGGGGCTCAACAACTCTGCTCTGAGTTTCGTGGATAAAACAAACAAATGTCGCTCATTTCGTGGGGTTTTATCCACATCCGGGAACAAAACGATGAACCGCGCGCACCGACGATTCAAGCGGCTCACCCAGATTCTGCCACATGCTGAAGATTTCACAGCCCATCATCACCCTCATGTCTCCATATCTGCACAAAAAAACGTTGGGAATGCAATCACACCGTCCACTCTGTGTTCTTAACACAAGTAGACATGAAAAAATAAATAAATAAAGGCTTACTTTTCCAGTATTTTCTTCCTCTTGGAGGGAGAAAAGGACTCCAGCTGAAGACAAGGCTGGTTGATGAAGATCACAGACAGATAGAAATACGAGTCCCAAACCTGGAAATGACAAAAAAGAAAAGTTATAGATTCTTAAAACTATTTATTTCTTTTTTTATGTCAGTGATAGTTGATAAGGATAGTTCAGATCTTTTGAAGTGGAGTTCAGTGGAAAGGTCATGGTAAATAAACATGTTAGCTGCTGCAGAAATGGAGTTTAATCATGAGTGGATCGACAGGCTAAAGGCTAGTCGATATTTCTGCCATCTTAAAACAACTTCAGCCTCAATCCATTACATAAATGTTTACGCAAACAGTCTTTTATAAACCTTTACGTGGCAGTCTGTTTCCCATACAAGATAATTCCACCGGTATTTGCTAGAACAGTTAGTTGAAACAAATATTTCTGCTGGAATAACAGCATAAAACAAAACTGACTGTGTTGTAAAGGGTTAAAAAAAATATTTGCATAAACTGCGATAAAAATAGCTGAGAATCCAAACGTTTTAACACAGCAACGATCCATTTTGGTCTTACGAGGCCTTAGCTCGTCCTTATCTCCAAGCTGAGGTTGTTCAAAGAGCTATCTTCAACAGGTAAGATATTATTTGTTCATAACGTAATTCGACAGAAATTTGCTATCATCCTGGAGGCAAGCGAAGTCAGCCCTTGGTGGGACACGTTTCCGCTGCTACGAGCAGACCCGTTCCTACCTTATAATCAAACTTGTCTGTGAGGAAGTTTTTCCTCAGTGCGTCCGAAAGGTAGAGGACAGTTGTAATGATGACGCTGAAAGAAGAGGACAGAAACAGAAAGCGAACAATGGAGGGGAGTCAGCTTCACCGATTCATCCTAACATTTACAAAGCCACTAGACAACGATACCCCCAAAAAGGACAAAAGCAGAGTAATATTGTAATGAAAATGATTGATTTCCTGTTTGTTTTTTGTCCATGTGGGGCTGGATTGTGGCCTTACTTGTTCGTGACCAGCCGCATGACCGTCCAGTCTTTAGGAAACATCTCTGGTCTTATAAGAATTCTGAAGACTGTGAAGACATGAAGCAAGAAGTCCTGAGAGAGGAGACACAGGAGAAGACATGTTAGTTGACATGGAAACGGCTTGTATTTCACCGTATTTAGACTGTTTCCTGTCGGTGACACGGAACTTTGAAATCAAGTAATCCAACATGGATGTGAGCATCATCACAGAACAGACAGAATTGTTTAGAGGGGCAAATATTTCTCATTAAAAAAAACAAAAAAACATCATTCTTTTAAAAAAAAAAAGTGCTAATAATATCATAATACAGAGAAATTAAACACAGTTAAGGAGTTGTTGGTAAATTATTTTTGTCCCATGTTTTAGAGGGGGAACCGATTATTTCAGACAGCTGAAATATTTGGTTCCCCCCTTGTAACTTTTGCAAAAAAAGAACAAATGTCTCCAGATTCACAGGACTTGTTGTCCATGATGAGAGGAATAAACACAGTTAAAGACTTGTTGGTAAATTAACTGGTTGTTGTTGGATAATTAATGATCTAAATAACATTCAACCCGAATGCCTCCCGTCCCGATGAGCATTCGGGACGGGAGGCTCGGCTGAAGCTAAGCTAGCTGCACATCCACCCATTCTGCCACAACCTCCAGCAAAGCTAACGGAGCTACAATCACCAACGGTGTGCACGGACGCCTGTTAGACGGGATAATTCACGGTTATCTGAGGGATGGAAGCATGACAGCTTGAGGGGGGGGAGGGGGGGTCATTTATCAAGCTGCTTCGAGCAATGAATGACCCGACTGACAGAAAGAGCTAACGGGGAGCATCCTGCTGAGAGCCGATCATGGGCTGCAGCTGTCATCTGCCTCAACCCTCCCGGCTA
>NC_051447.1:15298674-15334664 GCF_001649575.2 Kryptolebias marmoratus | reverse complement strand
ACTGCTTCCACCCACCTCCATCATCATCATCATCATATGAAATAACTTTTTGTCACAACAAAAAATAGTGGCTGGTAAAATATTTGAGTGGCTGGTAAAAATATTTGACAAATTTTTAATTTCCACCCCTGTGCGTCGGTCTCACCCTCAGGTCGTCTTTGTTGCTGAACGCCTGCAGCAGCTTCTGGTAGTGTTTGTCGCTCATCTGTCGCAGGAGGGCCAACAAACACGCCACAAACTCTCCCTGACGGAACAAGCACAGAGGAGCAAGCTGATTAATCAGGATTACCTTTGGAGGTGATCTGAATTACTAAAATGACAAGATTCATAAAAAAAAGCTAACAAAGCAGGCGACAAAGTCAGGTTTCTGGAATATTTCATTGCTTCATACAACACAACAAAGAGCTTTTTGTATTTGTAGCTATAAAAGAAAAAATTTGGCCATTCTGAAATGTGTTTTTGTTTAAAAGTCAAAACCTTTTAAAGCCAAAGTTATTGTTTTATAAAGTTGTTGCCCAGAAATAAGAGAGATAAAAGTGCGTTAGTGTAAACACCTTCCCTTCCATGCAAAAGATGCTTCTACTAATAAAGTTTGTCCACATTTAAATTTTCAATTTTAATGGTTTATAACCTGTTAATTGTATTTTTTTTAAAGTTTCTAAAATGTAAAAGTCAAGAAATGCAAAAGAAACTGAAATGTCAGGGTTTTGGTTGGTCAATGAAACTGGCTTTGGGTTAATATATCTCCCATTGCAAAGGAATGCTTGATGTCAATAATAATCATGATTGCTGCTAAAACCTGATGGAGAGGAATCCAGACTGAATCACATGAAACCATTTCATGACTGTTCTAATGGACCTACCAGCTGTCACTCTTTGGATCCCTCTCCATGAGAGTACCACCAATCATAACTGTGTTTTTTATTATTATTATATTCGAAAGGCAACAATCAGCGCAGTTACCACATCACTGCTTCACAAACACTGGCAGACATTCTGACTCCAACCTGAACACTGGTAATCATGACACTTCGGCTTCTTTTTTAAATAGGAGGTAAAATCTTCCCAACAACCCGCTGTAGACGGCTTTTTGATTCCTCCTTTATTTGAAGCAAAGGAGTTTATTTTTGACAAGAATGATGAGATACCAGCTCGTCTGAATGCAGCTGGGACTAAAGGAAACTATTATCATCAAACGACTCCGATCGCCATGATTTCACAGCAGTTCATGCAAAAAAATAAACAGTTTATTAACCTTTTGTGATTACTTTTAGTTCCAGTTAGCACGCACTGATTCTGTGCTGTATCATCGATCTTAATAATTGTCTTTGATGTTATTAATCTTAGTGGATTGATAGTCGTGATTGCTGCGACTCCGACAAAGAGTGGGATGCAGGCCACAGATTTAAAAACCCCCCACGTACCGTGACATCCTGGAACTGTAGCCTCATGGAAGGTCCGGCAGGCTGAGGACGGTTGCTAATTTCCAAGATGGTCCTCAGTAAAACTCCCAGCAGGCTTTCCACAATTAGCTCCACCTCCTCGGACACTGCGGGCTCCTAAAACATAAACGGTGGAAGAGAATTACAGGTGACAATATGAACAGGGTTATCCTCCACGTAACAAAATAATAATAATAAACATTTTTTCACTAAAATGTGAAAAGTTGTAGTCTAATTTCGAACTGAGCTAAAGTTTTCTTGCCTAATTTGCATATTACAACCTTGAATCGCCACCAAAAGCTGCTCTGATTCCGCCAAAAACTAAAGTCTGCAACGGCTCGCATATCATTTGATTTTCACCTTAATTTCAAAGGATCTCGAGGCAAAAAAGCAGAGCTAACTTTCAGGGCTGGGCGTATCTGTCCGAGTTCACAAAGGAGCTGGAAATCAAAGACAGGGAAAGCTGAATACAAAGGAGAAAAAGGTTGCTTAAGGATTTAAAGGCGGCCCAAGAAAAGTTGAGTGTGTGTGAGAGAGCATCTCCTTCTCGTTTCTCCCTCTGACAAAACAGACAGGTCTTGCAAATAAATAAAAAAAAAAAGAGATAATGAGAGAGAATCTCTGTGACACATTGGCTGCCACTGGCTGTCACCTGCCTTTAAATATGGTGCCAATCTGTGCTGGGCTCTGTGTCCTTCTAGGCGCCTTTACCATTAGCCACCCTTCTGGCAGCAAATAGCGCTATCCAGGCAACCTCACCTTTCTCGTACACACACACACATACAAATCAGACAAAGTCGCTTCAACAATCCCCATTGCTAAATTGATGAGCCTCATTAGCAAGCTCCACTCCTGCCAATGTCCATATTATCAGCCCTAATTGACAATATACAGCAAACAAAGCATCGTTTTTCCCCAAAATCTGCTTTCATGAATCCATCCTGTAGCCTCAAAACATAAATCATTACAATAATAGTATTTCTGATCAACAGTTTTGTAAAAAAATATGATTGAATCTATTGCAACTGCATCGTTAAGACAGTAAATTGTTTAATTAGGTTAAAGACTGTTGACTAACCAGCGGGCTGCTCACCACTGTGCCGTTTTCTTCCTTCTTGATGAGGGAGAGCATGCTGGTGAGGATGCGGGCGCACATGACCAGGTCCCTCTGCTCCTGCAGGTGGGTCTGCAGCACTCGGAGGACCACGGGCAGCAGGATGCATCGGGACTCTGCGGCGCAAAGAAGAACCAAACGTTTAGAGGCCGCCATTAGCAGTCTGCCCCACGAAGATGCATCTTAGGGATTGGAGGTCGTGTCTCTCACAGGGCTGTGACTGCTCAGGATTAGTTGGTGTTACGAAACTGGAAAAAAAATGGGGAAAATTCACCTGGCGGTTTGCATACAAATTGACAAAACAAACAGGAAAAAAAAAAAAAGCCCACGAGAAAAATTTGTTACAATTTTTTCAAAACTTTTTTTAAATTACAGCAACACAGAATTGTTTAAAAAGCTTGGAGAACAATATAAAACGGGCCCCGTTCGGCCTCCTTCTCCATACTTCAGGCTCTCAGACTAATGTAACGTTGATAACCATCCTGTTAAAAACAAACAGACCGTCCCTTTAGGAGCATTTCTTTGCAAATTGCGAATAGTTAATGGCTAAGACCAACAAAATAGCAGCTAATAGCTAAGTTTCGCAGAGCAGTAGCCAAAATAGTTTAGGTGTTGCTCAGAATATTTGTATTTCATCGAAAATATTTAAAGATCTTTGGATGACGGCAATGAAATCACGTAATTTTAGACCTAAAATACGCCTTTGATGCAGTAAAACATGGAATGCTTCACCATAAAATAAAATAAAAATCTATTTTCGCTAATAAAATAGCTCTTAATGGGTTCATTTCCTGATAAAAAAGAAAAAAATTATAAGATGAAGGCGAAATCAGCCTTTTTAAAATTGCACAATGGGTGTTCCACAAGGTTCCATTCTCAGACCACTGCTTTTTACTCGTATATTAGTGATTTACCTGAAAGTTATACAAATGCTCTGTGTCAAACTGTACGCAGATGATGCTGTCTTATCAGTGACTGGCTGCAGTGTTACTGGACAGTCGAATGGGGGTTAAACAATCCTGTTTTCTTCCTCAACTGCACCATGCCTGTCTCAATGTGATGTGCAATAATGCAAAAAGTTTGTAATAGTTACGGATCAGAGGGAAATAAAAAGAAGTATCATTGATCATTTTCTGCATGTCGTGCTAGAATCCACTCGTACACATCAGTTCAGATATCTCTGCCATGTTTTTATGTGTTTGAAGCGGCCATGTCGTACAAATTTTAATCAGAGTCCACCTGGGTTAACGTAAAGCTGGCTTTCCACCGTCTTGGAGATGCACTGGAGTTTGACGGCCTCCAGCGGACTGTCGGCCTGGACGACGGAAGGCAAGCTGGCCAGCGTCTCCCTGGCGAAACCGGCCACCTCCCTCACCGTGAAGATCTTCAACAGCTCGCTGTAGATGGCCGGGAACGTTCGCAGGAACACCGCCTGAACAGAACAGGGAGTCATACGGGAGTCTAAATGGAAAGAGCGCCATCCATTATTGTCGTAGTCGTTTAATTCACTTTGTGGATACTTTACAGCCAAAAGCCTTCAAGCTAGAAATTAAGACTACAAAGAGTGGTAAAGGATATGAATATGCATGAATGACTCGTATTGTAGATAGTATTTCCTCTGTAGGTTCAATGCCTCTTTTACTAAATCAGCGTTGCATAATGTGAAGACGATCTTGTAAAGGAGGCTCAGCTGTCAAAATGCTGCGAAGCTCAATGACTGAGTTCGGCAGTGACAAATGAACGCACCTCAGGCAATTAGAGACAGGGTTCCTCAGAGTTGTAACAGGAAGAAACAAGCAAGAGGAACACAGCTCACTTCGTATTCATATATGTGTGTTTGGAGAGCAAAAACAAAAGTTAACAGAGCCCCGAATCAGCGAGCAGAACCAGATTTGGATGGTAGGCAGGGATTATGTTGGATTAAACTGAAAGACTGCTGGGATTGATGCCCATCGCTTGTTTATGTTTCGCTGCTGGACGATTTTGCTTCCTGTCAAGTTTGATCAGATTCTTCAGCTAAAATCTAGAATTGCATCTCTTTTTTAGCTTCTATTTTAAAACTAGTGAAGAAAAATTGTAGTTCTCTTTGGGACTTTATGCATCTGTTAGCACTCAGTGTGTGTTGTGAACCACATTTAGCTACAAACATACAATTTTAGCTCAATATCTATAAAGCTGACTGAGTTTTAGCCATTTTTGTGTTGGCAAAAACAAATTCATACACCACACCTTTAAAATATAGCCTAATATTTTAAAGGTGCTCTTGGTTATTACAGTGCACTCCAGATTAATGAGTCCTACATGCTTTATTGGTGTTCATTTCTCCTTGATTCTCCAAACTCAAACCTCTCTGATCGGTTTCTACTACGGGTAAGATTCTCATTGCTCATAAGTATTCAACACCGCCCCGAGCCTGACTCTTTAAGTATGCAGTTGTGCAACCCATGCGTGAAATGTTGATGTATGCTGGCCCGTGTGTGCGCCACATGTAACAGATTAACGGGGATTAGCGGTGGCCTGACCTGAATCCTCCCACTGCTATTGTTTTGTTGGGAATAAAGATTAATCCAAATCAGAAGTCAGCGGAGGGCTGAAACAAAGCTTTTCAGACGGGATGGTACGTTTACAGTGCATGATTTTAGTAGCTTTAAATCACTCTGAAAGTGACTGGGAAGTTGGTTAAAATAAGTATATTTCTGACAGGCTGTTGACTACTGCCGTTTATAATTGTTCACATGAATCGAGAAGACAAAAGAACAAGCACACAACAAAAAACAAACACAAAACAATCCTGACAATAGTGCTCAGCTACATAACCGCACAAGCATTTGTTCCCAGTGTGTAATTAGGATTATCTTTGGCATCTTTAGCTTGTTTTGGTTTTGGTCGAAATCGGCTAAAGCGGGCGCCCTGCTGCGCAGGCCTCCCACCGGAAAAGAAGAAGCCGTCACCAAAAAAAAGCCCCTTCTGGCAGCGTGAAATTCAATTACGGCCAATTTCTCCCCAACCGCAGCTGCATTAAGAGGATTTCTTTACAAAGACAACAAGCGGCACGAAGCACAGGTTCACACGAGGACGTGAACGCCTCCGTCGAGGTCTCCTTTGTGTTGGTTGCAAACGCAGACGCGCGCACACACCTGCGTCTGCGCGACAGGACTGGTGCCTTTGTTCTCCTGCGACAGGAAGAAGCGGATGGACATGAAGAGCTCGTGGATGCAGACTCTGAACTCCTCCTCGTTCTGGCCTCCGGTGGCCAACGAGAAGAGCCGGCGGGACTGGATGATGTACTTAAAGATGTACTCGCTGGCCTAAAAGGACAGAAAGAGCTTTATTATTTGGTGGATGAGTCATAAAATGTGTTTATTGTGCTTTAGATACCTGCTTGTCTAAAACTAGAACCTATTAAAGCAACAGCTCAGATCTTTTGAAGTGGGGCTCTGTGGAAACATTATGAACAAGAAACAAATCTGACCGGATTGAAGAGATAATGGCTAGTTTGAGCGGCCCAGGGTCAAAATGGATTGCTGCCGTCTTAAAACAACACAAGTGGTTCGTGCTAACGCTAACTTCTACACCTTTACAACAACAACAGTTTTGCATTAATATGGTTATTTACAGAGAACGCTATGACTTGTTGCTAGGGTAAATAGTGGAAAACTTAAGGCACTTCCTGCAGGAATATCATATTTCTGCTGGAATACTCATGAAAGGCTAAACCAATGACTGTGTAAAAGAGTTTAAAAAGAAAGCATTAGCATGAACTGCTATAAAACTTAGATTTTTTTTTTTTTTTCGATTAGAGTTGTTTTAAAACCACAGCAAACCACTTTGCTCTTAGTCCCACTCAGACTAGCTGTTAGCTCGTTAAAACGATCAACATTAAACTCTATTTCTCTAAACTGAAGTTGTTCAAAGTGCTATCTGCAACAGAAAACACTTGAAAAGATCTGAACTATGACTTTAATCTGTTCTACCCATCTTAAGAAGTGTTACTTCTTTGCGGAAATGCTGCAAACGTATTTGTGGCGCATGTCTTTTTTAAAATTTTTCCTCGCATGACGGAGAACGGTTTTCGTTTTGCGGCCGGCTGCATCTGCCCGTGCCGCATCAGTGAAAGAAAACGACGAGGCTTCCCAACACCAGAGGCAGCAGTGATTAAAAATTCATGCAGGATAATAGACAGAGGAGGGGAAACGAGGGACGGCAGAGTGATTAGCCGCTGCCGACGGAGGGAATGCGCTTGTTTATTTGTCGCTGGCGTCCATTTGTTCGCGTGCGGGCGCAGGCGATTGTGTGTGAAGGCGAACTCCGAGCGTGCCTCACCTTGAGCACCTGCTGTATGTGATCCTGATGCTCTGCATCAACAATGCGGTCCACGTACCACTTCAGGACTTTGATCAGGTCCCTAAAGCGCACACACACACACACACACACACACGTACATAACATTAGCATTTACCTCTGGCTGTTTGGCTTTTCTCACCGGAGCAGGCCAAAAACAGTACAGTCAGTGAGGCAATGCAGGGTTTTAATCTGCAACGCCGCCTCACACAGTGTGCAAATGGCTCACATGACACTATTGCACTTATTTCATCAACGGAGCTCAGCGTAACGCCACGACTAGGAGTAATGATCTTTAGAGGACAAAGCATGAGGAAAGACGTTGAAAGGAATGTCTTAAAACAGCAGCTAAGAGCTAAGGCTGGCAAAACAGGAGCTAAAAGTTAAATTAGCATAACGAGTTAATGGCTAAGAAAATAATAATATCTATTAGCTAAGTTTAGCAGAGCAGGAGACAAAAGCTAAAGTTTGCAAAACTGTAGCTAAAAGCTAAAACTGAGAAAATAGTAGCTAAAAGAAACCAGAGCCCTAAGTTCCACATGACTTTGCTGAAATTTGCCGAAGAAGCTGAAACTGAAACTGCGTTGTTTAAGCTAGAAGAAGGAGAACATGAGCTACAAGCTAAAAGGAGCACAACATCAGCTAGGAGCTAAGAGTAACAAAATGCTAGCTAAAACCAGCAAAAGGCTGACTAAAAGTTGCAAGAGACTAGCTAAAAGGTAAAATTAGCAGAACTGACTAAAAGTTAAAATCAGCATAACAAGTTAATGGCTAAGACCAACAAAATAATAGCTAGAAACTAAGTTTTGCAGAGCAGTAGCCAAAAGCTAAAGTTTGCAAAACAGTAGCTAAAAGCTAAAACTGAGAAAATAGTAGCTAAAAGAAACCTGAGCCCTAAGTTCCACATGACTTTGCTGAAATTTGCAGAAGAAGCTGAAACTGCGTTGTTTAAGCTAAAAGAAGGAGAACACGAGCTACAAGCTAAAAAGGGCACAACATCAGCTAGCAGCTAGCAAAATGCTAGCTAAAACCAGCAAAAGGTTGACTGAAAGTAGCAAGAGACTAGCTAAAAGGTAAAGTTGCAAAACGACAGCTAAAAACTAAAAGTTAAAAGGGGCTCATTAAAAGTTAAAAGAAGCAGAAAGTAGCTAAAAGAAGCAAAAGGCTAGCTAAAAGCTAAAAGCATAAGAACAAGAGAGCACGTATGCTGAAACAGATTTGAACAAGAAGGTTTTTAAAGAAACTGAAGACATTTTACTGTATTTCGAAGGTGTGTGTGTGTGTGTGTGTGTGTGTAGTGTGAATACTGACTCAGCCTTCACACGGTTGTTTAGGATCACTCAGTTCTAATTTGGACTGGATGTCACACAGGTTCACTGGGAGGAAAACACACACTGTGTGCAGTTCTGGGCGTTAGCTGATTAAAATGTGACTTCTTATGAAGCATCACCTATTAAAGGGATTAAATTTGGCAGCAGCATTTTGCAAAGACAGGAAGAGAAAGATGGTTGAGAACGTCTGACAGGAGGATATTAGTTCTCTCCTCATCAGCCAGGGGGCACCATGAGCTTTTTATTCTTTCCTGTCAGTAACTCAAAGCAGAGGTTGAGCAGAGCCGGAGTGTGATGTGTTATTAAAACCCAACAAGGCTGCTGCGGCGTGTGGCAGAACACGGCCGAAACTCTCGTACCTGTAGGACAACGCTCCGGCAAAGTGGCTTTCGATGTAGGTGTCCATGACCGGTTTGAAGTGCTGGAACTTACTGTCCTGGAGGAGGTTGATGATATGGACCTGGAAATCAAAGGGAGGGCCTTTTAAAGGAAAGGAGATCGGTTTTCGTTCCAAGTTATTCACCTTAAATTGCAGTTTTACCCTGAAAGTTTCACATTCTAGAGGATATTTTTACATTTTAACACTGCGTTATTTACTTAAAGTCAAAAAGGAGTGTTTACCGGCCCCTGCATGCTGTCTAAAAGCCGACCGCCAAAAGGTAAAGTCTGTTAGCAAAATATCTCATCAACCACAAAGTAGATTTTAACGAAATTCCCAGAAAGTAATCACTGGATGCACATCAACAACTGATTAACTTTTCGAGTCAACCCCATTCAAGATGGCCACCACAGCTAAGCAACCTTAGCAAACACAATACTGGCTACAACCCAGTCAGTTTTACAAATACTGAGCTAAAAATTTGATGATAAGATGGTCTTAGATTAAAACTCTGGCATTAAAAAGTGGCCGGTGATATGCATTCCTTCAAGAAATACTACCTATTTAATTATATGCTTTTATTGGCTTCACAGGACTAAAAAAAGCAACATAAATTTACAGAAATTGGTAATTAATTTGACTAATTTAGGATTTTTTTGTGCCAAAGTTCCATTAACTTATATGTAACCAATTGGACAGATTAAATTTGACAAGTTAAAAAGAATGGAAGGTTAAAAATGATATTATAACATTTTCTTTGCATATATTAACCCAAAGTAACCAAGGTAAAATCCTTTTCCCGGCCTGGTGCACATGCACGTCGTGTTTCTTTCTTTAGCGCGCAGGTCGTAGACGATAACTCTGCTCGTCCTGCTCCAAAACCACAGGAAGCGAGCTTGAGAATACGAGCCGCAGCTCGCCAGACTTTTCCCATCACTGGTATCCCCGGCATGCGAGGAGAAAGTTTGCTCCCGTCTCGGCGTGAGACCCCCGTGCAGACAGAGACGGGGAGAATGAAGATAAGGAGAACGAAATCGATCTTTTGCCTCTGCTCGCTGCAGCGTGACACGGCTCAGCAAGCTGTGAACCGTTACATCACTCTTTTTCTTTTTTTTATTATGTCTTAGAGCGCTGTGTTTCTGTATGAGCCGCCATATCAAGGCCTGCGCTGAGAAAGGATGGAGTTGGAGCCGTTTTCCTCCAACACGACGTTGCGTTCGATCCCACACCATGTCGCAAGATCTGTTAATGGCTCTTAGCAACTGCCACACCAAATTTTAGCTCAATAGCTGTTTGCTAAGGTTGGTTAGCTGTGGCTGGCATCTTGAATGAGCTGTCGATGTGCATCCAATTCTAATTTGGCCAACAAACACACACGCAGACACGGGCAAAACCAGAAAAGGAAAATGTACTCACTAGTGAATCGAACACTTTGAGCCCGTATCTTTGGGAGCTTTCATCTAAAATGCCAAAGAGAGTGTCCAGAGTGTCCTGAAGAAACTTGAACAGGAAATAGAAAAAAGGGAAATTGAGCCGCAGACCTTCCGTTTTTCAGACATTCTCCGAAATTGCCGGATAAAATAGGGCCGAAATGAAATCGCGAGCGAAATCGCGGCTGAGGAGAATGTGATCTGGGGGCCTACTTTGACGATCTCCGAGCCATCGATCTCCTTCAGTTTGGAGAGGCTGTCGTTGATCCTGTCGGGGTGGGCTCGCCACTTCAACAGGTCCAGCATATCACCTGGAGGAAGACAGATGGGTGAAAAAAAAAAAAAACAGGGACGAGCGGAACAAATTGTTTGTTTGTGAAGAAAAAAAAAAGCAGGAGCACAAGAAGAAGAAAAACAGCAAGCCAGATCACAAAGCATCATTCAGTTATAGCCCCAAAACGCCACCGAATCCAAACAAATGACAACGTTTTCGAGTGCAGCGGGATGGAGGAGATAAAAAGGCATTTTTCCTGAGCCTGGCTCCCCAGACACCCGAATGAATAAAACATAAGTCTTAAGAAGAAAGTCTTTCAATTGTCTCTTGACTTTCTGAAGCGTGTCTTTTCACAACTGTAGCAGTCAAATTTGAGCGCGTACGGCTGTGCACATCGCTTGTCTAAAAATACTGTATGTCTCTAATATACCTTCTTTTTTTATATTTTCAAACTCAGCAATATTTCTATAATCAGTCGCCCAAACAACAACGGATACGTTCGTGCAACCGAATTATGGTCGGAGCTGATGTATTATTTCATTTTCTACTTGTTGCTTGCATCATCAACCTAAATGTTATTTACTTGTGACACATAATGAAACAAGTAATAAAATCAGCCTGTTCCGACCTATTTTTCCTCGCCCTTTGCTTTAGAGCGCATGAGCAAACTGTGAAGAGGTCACCGGAGGCTCTCCATGCAGCCCTCAAAGTCTGCAAACGAAAACAAACCAACCTAAAATAAACCAAAAATGAGAATTTATGAATCTGAGGTGCACTTTTAGCTAGGGATGGACATTTTAGGCAAAAACCCTCTTCAGATCTGCTGTTTTACATTCCCTATGAGCTCACCCTTAACCATAGTTTCCACTTCATAACCCTTTCAAAATAAACTACGGTGGCAGAAACAGACGCTTGGACCATCTGAGTTGTTTTTCTTTTGACTGTCGCATTAATTCTCTGAATATACCTGCTTTAATTAAGCTTCAAATACAGGAAAATCTCTTGGCCTTGACTGCTGTCAGCTGAGTGGACTGTCTATGAAGTGAACAAAAACAGGCCTCGTAGTCTTTTTGTGAGGTTAGGAATGTCTGTGCTTTAAGCTGGGAGAACCAGACAAAACATAAATGATAGAAATAATAAAAGAGACCAAAACGCTGCTTTTTTTTTTTTTAAACGAAGATTTGCCCCAGCAGTCATGCGGTCGTGCAAGAAAATCGGTGCAAACCATTCGTTGTCAGCTTCAGTTAGGCTGGAGTAGCCCCGATTATGGCAACACGGATATTAGATTTTCTGATAAAAGCTTGAGCTAAGTTGACCTGAGAAAGATCGGTGACTGTATGGGGTCTCTCTGAAGACAAAAGGCAGATGTTACTGGGTAATAACAGCTTTTTTTGTCCCAACACAAATGGTCTTTACCAGTTGAATTATTTTACTTCCTTCGTTCAGACATCTTGATCACTCAGATTCGTCTATTTTTGGACTGCCGTCTTTGCGAAGCAGCCAAACCACCCCAACAGGAAACGAACCCAAACGTCAACGGAGCAGTTTACCGTTCTGCGTCAGCTTGGTGGAACAGAGGAAGCTGGTGATCCAGAAAGACTCCTTGGTGGCTTTCAGCGTCTGATTGTTGGATGGCAGATTGGCCTTGGAAAACGGCAGCTTCAGGTAGCGCGAACAGTCTGCCAGGCTGGTGTTCTCCTCACACTGAGGAGACAGAAGAAAATACAGCTTATAATATGCTGTTACTGCAGTCATTTGAAACATAAGGCTGCACCGACTTTCCAGACATAATTCTGTCCTATCTTTGGAGTTGAAGCGTCTTGATGCTTCTAGATGAATATTCAGCCTGATGATGAAGCAACAAAAGTCACCGATGAAAGCCTGGTGAGGATTTCATGGGGCAGCCTTGATGTGCCGTACAGCTGAAGCTGTTTAAAATCCAAAGCCACCACACAGTTTGGACTGATTCTTCCAAGTCTATTTCGGGTCTGAGCAGAAACTAGGCCATGCCAGCTTCATTGAGCTTTTCAACAGCCCTCCATCTGGCATCACAACGGGCCTTCACCCCCTTAACTTGGCTAAAAAAAAGTTGTCCTCTAAAATCGCCAGGAATGGCTTTTAGGGATTGGTAGACAAAATCTTGCATCTGGATAAGAAAGGAGTACAATTAAAAAAAAAAAAAAAAAAGGGCTTTTGTTTCTCTACGTCGCTGAAAATCTCCCCAGCAATAAAACGTATGAATGCCCTCCATGTTTCTCTGTGCTCCATGGAGGAGCAGGTTTGCGCACACACCCTTCGTCTGTGGCCAGGGATCCAGTCTGCAATTATTCTGGATTACACACAAGACAGCACTGCAGTAGCTTTTAGCCAAAGATACTCGTTTTGTTTGCTTCGGTCTTTAAAAGTGTCAAACGTCAAATGGAGAAATACAGCAGACGAGTCGTTGGAAAATGGACGTAATAGTCATCTGCAAGCAAACAGATGTACGCCGGCTCTCGCGAATGTAAATACGAATGTTAAGCAAGTGGGCATTGCTGATTGGGCTGTAATGGAGGGATGTGAGCCGTTCATCAGCCGGCGGAGCCACACTGTATGATAAGACACACGTGTGCTGTTTGCCATTTAGAGGAGACGATTTACATAATTATATACAGCGTGTATGATCTCCTTTGAAGTACTCTTGGCAACACCTGTGCAAAACAGTTCAATCAGTCAAGAGCCTTTAAGCCGCAAATTACAGAAAAAAAATTGGAAGATGAAGATTAACCGAATATAAGCAAACAAATACTTTGCCAAGGACTCGGTCCTTTTCAGTTCCGTGTTTCTCTGGCAAAGTCTTGGTTGTGAGGGCACGCAGTTATTATTTTTTTTTTTTTTTACCTTATGGATAATGAGCTCATGGATGCCATCTGGCAGAGTCCTGCCATCTTCCTGCATCAGAGGAACAAAGGAGTAGCCGAACAGTTTCTTCTCTCCTTTGTCTTTAGCTGTCAAACAACAACACATGAGCATTAGTCCAAAATAGACAAGAACAGGCTGCAAGTAAACAAAGTAAAAGGCTTCAGTACAATCAATCAGCACCAACTCAACAATGTTGGTTTGAGAAAATGAAATAATTCGTTTTTTTGTTTATTTTTGTGAACTGGGGCTGCTTCGCAACATTGGCTGAATAAAATCAGAAGCCTGCTGATCCTTTAACACAAGAAGGACGTTGGAATGAGGAAAATATGTTCGTGTAGATTCTCAGGGATCCATGACAGGACTGGACATCTTTTTTTTTTGGCTTTTGAAGATGTAAAGTTTCTCATCCAACCTGAAAAGTGCAGCTTTCCGGTGCTTTGTTTATGCGGGCTGAACTCACATGCAAATCACTCTTTCTGCACTGACTCCTGAGGGCCGTTAGGGACTTTGCTGGCCTCGTCCAGGTGAGAGATGTTTCAGTCCCACGCACAAAGACCCTAACGACTTAACAAGGAAGGGGAGGGAGAGGATTTGATTTGCATGAGTTCAGCTCCCATAAATGGAGCGCCTCACTCCTGGCTAAAAACTTGAAACTCTACTTTTCACTTTGGATTGAGAAACATCATCAAAAAACAAGAAAAGAAGTCCCATCACTTTTTTTTTTAATCCTAGGATTTTAGAATGAAGACTAATGCTATCAGGACCTACTTTACTTTAGAGCAAATTTTCAGGAATATGAACTTTCTATTTTGCTTTATAGGAAAAAAGGAGCTTCCCCCAATGGTTTGGAGCTTTTGGATCTCACATACAACTTTGTCACTTTGGTGTCACCACAGGTCTAAATTAGAATGGTAACAGGGTGCCCTTGGGTGGCAATACCAGCATTGACAGCAGTAATAAGGCTACTACAGCTACTGCATGCAGTCACAGAGCCTCCTGGCTCGGCAGCAACAATAATAATATCGGCTCATTACGAGAGAAGACGCTCTGCCATGTCTCTGTAAGCCAAGAAAAAAAAAAGATCAGATAGTGAAAGGGATATTTCTTTAATCTCGTTTAAAAATAAAAAGTTGGACAAAGACGCGGTGTTATGAAACTGCTTTTTACGAGGTTACACTTGTACATTTGGGCACAGTCTGTTGGGAAGGGAGCGCTGTGTGAGGGAATGAGATCATTCATGCGAGAAAAAAAGCGACTGCCGGCACTTTTTTTTTTTTCTTTTCCCCCAGACAGGCACAGTGATCAGTGATGGGTGCAAAGGACTGAGCAAACTAGTAAATGAGATGGCATTCAATATCATTCAGCAGAATAAAACTGGTTTATGAACAGTGAGGAAAGGGTAGAAACCCGGGCACCGTGAGTAAAAATGTCCTACTGTCACTTACTAGAGCAATGCCGGAACTCGAAGCGGACGTGCGATCCTCGAAACATATCGACCGGGATGGGCAGTTTAATCTGCTCGGCCCAGCGGGGGCTGTTGTTGTGGTACAACACCAACGAGTGGTACTCGTCCCCACCTGGTTCACCCGAGCCGGCGACCATGTAACTCTGAAAGACGGCGAGAAAAGGAGTTGAGGAGGTGAAAGAGCGAACCAAACAAAAGGCAATAAAGTGACACAGACGAGGCTGACAGGAGTGTGTGTGTGTGTGTGTGTGTGTGTGTGTGTGTGTCAGGGGGGGTTATGTGCCGTGCGGTGCCAGCGGTACTGGCAGCAGAGCTATATTTGACTCCATTTTTTCTTCAAGGCCAACGCAGTAGAGGAAACCACAGAGGCAGAATGTCACATTGCAGAACCAGACATGGGCAACACATCTGAGAGACACTTAGCTCTCATCTGGATAAGTCATTTTTAAACGACAAGCTGTGCCACAAAACCTAAAAGAACCTAAAACCGCTGGCGTTTAATGATTCGGACAGACATTTCAGATAGATCCAGAGCATTTACCTTAAGGATTTGTCCGTCAACATCCAGCACATAGACTGTGATCTCCACGTTTCGAGCCACGCTCTTCCCACCCTTTTCAAACTCTCCTTTCTCGAGCGTGATGTAAAGGTCATTTCTCATCTCTCCTGCAGAGACAGCAAAGCAAAAAAAAAAAAAGGCCAGGAGGCATTGATTATGCATGCAATCAAATAATGAACACTCAGCATTTCTTTTTTGGTGGAATATGTTACGGCTGGGATGGACAGCTTTAGTGTCGGTGGTATTTTATGGTATATTTTATGCAGACATGATACACAGCCCAGAGCAATGACATTTGAGTGCATTTAAAACCAGATTTATAAAGAAAGGTGTAATCTGATATAATCTATAATCACATTAAACTGCTCTTTTGATGGTAATTCAACAAGCTCTGATAAAAATACAAACAAACCACAGTATTTTAACTTTCAATTCTTAAAAAAAATAAATAAATCACCCGTGAACCTTAATCCCTTCAGATAAGACATGTAATGCTGTTTTATTCCATTATTTGAGGTCTAAAGAACTGAAAAAGGTACATATTTATTTCCTCGTAAAGTACTTTTTGCTCCCAGTTTTGCTGTCCATTTCCACAGATAAAGTTGAACCAGTCGCCTCGTCAACAACAGGCTGCATGCCCAAGGATACCTGCTAAATAACCTCAGAGATAAATGGCAGTATTGTCAGTGTGGGTTGGATCTTTGATTTATTTTGAGTTTTGGTTACTCAGTTGAGTCACGTTCTTAGTTTTGTTCTGATTGTTGCTACAACAGCTCCTTGCTCACCTGTCTCCTGTTTGTAATCAGCACACCTGCTCGTCAGTTACTAATCACCACTCCCACTACATACTGTATAATCCAGGGTGACTCAAAGACTTTTGTCCAACCAGTTATACGTGCTAACACCATGCTAAATGCATATAACTGTATGTGATACACAGAAAATTGCTTTCCATCATTGCAGAAGAAACAACCTTGATGACATCACTGGCTCTATAGGCGTCCTTAAGGGGTGTTCCATTTTGTCGTTGAATATTTTTAGCTCATGTCTTTGAATTAGGAGGCATACGGATAGGGCTAACAATAGGAAATGGTGTCACATCTGTTTACCTAAAGATGCAATAGTAGCAATAGATGGTGTCTCGACTTCTGGACGGGGTGTCCGATTTCACAGGGAGATTTTTGGACACAGACCCCTTGCGACTTCAAATAAAAAGACTAAAATAGCCTCAATTTCTGAGTCTTCAGGTTAGTCTCCCACTCTTTAACAAGTCTTCAACAACACCTAATGAAAAGAATCCTGGAGCTAATGGCTTTTTTCTTCTATTTACCCTGTACAATATATAATGACTGTGCCAGACATACATTTATTTCCTTCTGCAGATGAAGTATCAACTATGCAAGGCATACTGGGTAGAAAACAGGAAAGGGTTGCCAGGTTTGCCAGCCAGGCTTAAAAATTCGAAACTTCTAAACCACACAGTGTGTGAGTGTGAGCGCTCATCATATCTCTGTCACAAGGGTCAACATTGGCTTTCTGTGTGTAACAACAGAAACCATGGCAACATGAAACGCTCTATATAAACCCGTACTGTATACTTACTTCACACACACACTTATACAGACGCAGAGAGGGAGGCTGAAACACACAGGGATGTTGTTTTATGTATAAAACAACAAAGAAACAGGACGTAGGGAAGGAAGGGGTACAGAAGCCTGACAAAGACAAAAAGCACTCTAGTTTGTGCAAAAGATAATGAGAAAAAATGTACAGTCAGTCAGATACAAATCTAGAAAATGAGCATTTAAAAAAAGAGAAAGAGCGGCTTTCCTTTGCCCAAGGGGAGACTTACACCAGAAGAAAGAGTGAGAGCACTCAGCTTTAAGGGTTTGCAGCCAGACAAAGACAATGGAAGAGATGGCGAACATAAATCTGTTAGTGAGGCCCTGGGGTGGCACCGTCTGCGGTCCTCTTTATTCAACAGACCAGACAGGATTCCAGGTTTATTTAAAAAATCTTTTCTGTCAATGAGCAGCCCCCTCGTGTCCCGCTTTCACAAAAACAAGACCAAAAAGAAAATTCGTACAGGGCTTTCCCTCTCTACTTTTCCTCCTACATATGTAAAACGGATCATGTACCTGTTTCGTCTCCCGTTTCATCTCGCAGCCAAGTGCTTGTGCATTTGTTACCAAGGCAACAAGACCCCATCCAGCTAAGCCTCGGGGTCTCTGTGGGGGTTTGTGTCATTTACAGTGGCAGCTATTTTCAAGACAACGTCAATGTTTCATCTTTAGGAGGGCTTCCCCCCAATTGAAATTGAAATTTTATGAAATGTAAACATAGGAGGGCGTTAACAAGACAATTACAGAGGGCAGAGGTCAACATGCAGAGAACGTCACTTAAAGAACAGTGGCACTGACTTTATGCCTCCTGACTCAGGTGACACAAAAGCCTCGAAGCTCATTGTTTGAATGCTGGTCACGCTGGCTGCCTGCCCACCTTTTTAGGACATGTCAGGTAGGAAATAGGTGTTTTTATGTTTTTACAAGAGGCAGAAGCATAAAATGCAGGCATAAAAATAAAGGAGGAAGTAGTCAGTGTCTCATAAATTAGATGATAAGAGGGTCTTCATTTGTTGTTGGTTTATTATGCTTTTTTTCTTGTTGAAAACCGCTTCTTTGCAGATGGTCCCATTTCCAGTTAAAACGAATTATGACTGTGGCAAATGATATCCATCATTGTGTGCAACGTAACATTTTACAATGTGCTATGTTACAATGCGAGGCGATGTGATACGTTGCAATACAATGAGATGTGATACAATATGTTATATCGTCCCTTTGGGGAATTTTGTTTTGGACATACTGTTATTCCATCCCAAAAGTACCAGGAGGGGTTTTCAGCCCTCCTCACCACCTCCATGGCACACTGTACCAGACACTGCATTTTGGAGTTTGTCTATGCAGAAAACTTTCCGTACTATTCTCACATCTCATACCTGATAATATTCTCCGCCATGACCCGACAAACCAAACATTGTTTTCTAATTGACACCAAACCCTTTTTCGTGATTGTCTCCTGCCCTGCATTTGGGTGTACACAACCTCTAGCTCAACGTGTGCTGGGTAAAGCATCTCAATGAATAGCGGCTTAAGGAATGAACAGATGGAATGATACAATTCCAACGACAAAAAGCAAACGTGGCACGGAAAAATATAACTAATGTGTCGGAAAAGTAAAAGATGAACGTGTGAATGGGGAAACTGTTCGAGGATTAAGTGACTACTTAATCAAAAGCGTGACGATGTCATGGTATCTTTGTTAGTGTGCTATTTCCTGTTGAACCAGGACAGCGAGGAAGCATCTGCTGTAAACAAATGGGACTTTGGTTAAGAAGAGAAAAACAATTTGATGGATCATGTGAATTTTACATACATTATCTTGGAACCTCGCGGCTAAGAAATTGGCTCATTATCTCTTTGCTCTTGCGTGGAAAAGCACAAAATAATTATAATGGGTCTGTTTCTGTTTCCTTATTTCAAGGGCAATGATGGGCGAAAGACTTGGAGAGACAGCTGGGAAATCGGGTTTCATACCTGGCATGATGATGTCAGAGAAGCCCAGTTTCCTGGTGATGCACACGCCCCGGGTGAAGAGGCCCATGTACTCCCGCCTTAGTTGCTCGATGTCCCCGTGGAGGAGCTGGAGAGCCACAGCCAGGCCTAAAATATGAGATAATGACAACATTCAAAGCCTGGAATAACATTCTTACAAGGCCACAACATTGCTTTGGGTTTTTTTTCTCAGTTTCTCCCTGCCAATGCTACTCAATAAAGAGCTGAAAATACATCCCAAACTCTATTGTCAACACAATAAACAGCCATGTATTGGTGAGCTGAGAAATGAGGAACTCAAAAGGGCAGATCTCAAGTTTTATTACAGCTGCATGGTCCAGCTAACCAGATGATTACAGGTATAAATCAGCCAACAGCAACATTTACCATATAGAGAGCAAGATGGAAAAAAAACTTGAGCAGACAATGAGTCATTCCCTGCTCTTTATTAGGAGGAAATATTACATAAAGGCAACTGTCTCAAATCCATGCGCAATACATTCAAATGTCAGCGGCAGTAAATTAAAGCACCCAGCTGTAGCTGCTGAGCTGCGGACACAACATCGATGATCAGTCTAGCCACAAGTCGAACAGACCCACTACTTAAATCGGAAAATTCTTATAATTGCAGCTATAACATCAGCGTGTCAAAAAAAAAAAAAAAATGCAATTTGGTCCGACGGGTGAAAAAGCGAGACCGCAGCTTAGCATTTACAGGTGGATGAAAACAAATTATGCCATTTTATTTAACATATAATAGAAAAACCAGACGTTACACGCTGTGTGCTGACAATGAGCTACCAAGACTGACAAGACACCAGAAAATACCATAAAACACAGAGCTGAACTTACCAAACTTGGCTAAAAGCAGACATCTATTCAATGTCTAGATCTGGTTTAAGACATCTTGTTAACTTTAAGCCCAAATTCTGATAGATTTTAGCCTAGATAAAGGCATATTATATTATTTTTAGAAGTCTTTTTCAACCCCAAAATGCTTAGAAGGCAATTAAAGCTAAAAATACATCTATTTAAAATCTGTTTGCGGTTTATGATAAGGGGAGGAAAAGTCGACAGAGGTGTCAGGTAAAAGAAGTGTAATGATGGTAATAATTATTGTTATGAAAGGGCTCTGATGGGACTTAAGGAAGCAGAAAACAGGCAACATTAGAGAGGTTTATTGATATATTGTTTGCTACAAAGACACAGAAAGGCAAAAAGAAGTCTTCCCCACTTTTAAACTGGTCAGTAAACGGCACATCTTACAAAAAGCTTGTTTTATCTTCACGCTGGGTCTGCGACTTGGATAATGCTTCACAAATTATTGTAATAAACCTACTCTGAGAGACCCATTTTCAGTGGCTTCAAGGGACCCTTTTCTCTGAGTATATCAGGGGTGAGAGTAAAGATTACAGCAAAGCAATTAATGTTAAATCTGATAAAAAGCAACACCAAGTCAGGATTCAGAAACTAGATGTCTCACATGGTTTGTCTTTAGATTTGCCCACGGGAGACTGCAGTTCTTCAAATGGCCACTAGAGGCAGGCTCAGTGTTAAAACCCTTAACCTACCAAGAAGGTAGGTCAGTTTATTTGCCTGTTAGCACCATTTTTTAGCAACTGCACAAATAAAATCCCTGTTTTTGAATTATATTAAAATGGTTTTACCTAAAAGGGCTTAAAGTCCATGGGGTTTGCCTTTTTTGTCCTCTCAGATTTATCTGGCAAAAGATTTCTTTATGTGATTTATTGACTAAATGCATAGGCAGAGATATTGTAATCGCAAAAGTGTGCATCTCCTTAACATGATTTACATTTTACATAATTAAAAAATAAGTTTGCACCTATAACCACAGGGTGCCATCATTAAGACAATATCAAAAAAGTCTAATACTCGCCCTTTAATGATAAACCAGCCTTTGGCTCTTATACATGTAAACTGAACACAGTCAGGCTTGATAAGCTAACTGTTAGGAAAACAAGCTGCACCACATTTCTGCCTGGTAGATGCAGCTGAGGCTGACAAAAACACCCTCAACCTTTGGTGTTCTCAGCCCACCCAAGCTGCCTCTTCACAAACTTTAAAAAAAAAAAACAGACAGAGAGAGAGAAAAACAAAATCTCAGAAAACAAAACCGAGGGAGCTGTCGCAGCCTCTTCTGTGATGCCTACGCGTGCATGCGGACGTGGGAGCTGAATTATCTACCTGACTCATGCACAGAGAAATTCTTATGAAATCCCTTCTGTGGTTCACTGGGTGCATGTAAACAAATCTCCACTCGAGCCCCTCTACTGGCTGCTGAATTCAATCACCCCTAAAGCTCATGTGACCCTAAACCGCTCACATACAGAAACGGAATAAATAGAAGCTTATCATGAGGCTGCAAGAGAAGAAAGGAAATTCTGCACACTGTTTTTACTCCTTGGCTTCTAATATGAGACTTCTTCGGCTGGTGTTTTGACCCTTTTAGCTTTAACAAGTCAGTTTCAGCTTCCGGAACAACATTCGGCGGCGATTCGGCACTCGGCGTTGATGCAGAAAATGCCGTTTCTCAGTCTTTGAGAAGAGCGTGCCCCTCTTAGCCATCGGGCATCACTTAACGAGAGACGCACACACCGAAATCTGTTAAACGCTGAGAAGGGTCCACTGCAACAATAACGGCGCGTTATCTTCATGCATTATCTCCAATTCCACGGGTTGGGCAGAGTGTTATCTGTGGCAATATGGCTAGTCGGCGGCGGCAGGAAGGAGGAGCAAAAAAAAAAAGAGCTGAAATCTACAAGAAAACTGATTAAGATTTTTGCCGCGAGTTCGATATGAGATAACAGCAGGAGGGAGCTGTGAGAAATTAAGTAAATGGTTGCTTAATATTCCCTTTTCACTGCCAAGCCGGGGCTTTATCAGAAATCGCTCATCTTCCCACCCAAATTGGACGCCGTTCGGACAGCTCGGTCTGCGTTTAATCGCTCGGTGTCGGTCAGCTCGGCCGTCACGTTGCTTCACACCCGACCCGGTTGGTGATAACGGAATGGGCCCGGGCTGTCTTGACTTCTCTGCGAGAAGCGACTGGTCATCTGAGGGCAGGCATGAAGACGACTCACAGAGATTCTTGCAGATTTTTGCAAATCTGCCCCGCCTGAAACAATTTTAAACTTTCTCTGTGAAGCAGAACGTTATTTCTCCAGGAATAAAAATGCCTACGGTAATAACCTAGACTAATATGATTTTTTTTCTTTTATTAGGAACAGGGTCATTTAGCAGTAGGATTTCTATAAAACACAATAAAAGCACAATATCAAACACTGTTACTCTAAAGCCTCCATAACTCCCATTTTTTGACCCTTTAAAGCCACTAATGTACTCTGATGACGTGAGCAGAATTATCTTCATGACCCAAGGCCACAAGGTGAAGGTGGGTGATAATGTTTTTGCCCATATCTTGTGTTTGTTACTAAAACATCATATCAATAACTGGTTACCTTTTCGAGCAAGTTGGACTCAAAATGGCCGCAACTCATTTATTTCTTACAGAAATTGACCTGAAATTTGGTAACATTGTAGCTGAGAGTCATTGTCAACACATTAGAGTCAACCCTGTTTGTTTGTTAGCAAAATATCTCATGAACCACCAAACGAATTTCAATGAAACCTTCAGGAAAACTTGATTGGATGTACGTCTACAACTGATGAACTTCTAGTGTCAACCCAAATAAAGATGGCCGTCACAGGTTATTGACCTTAGCCAACACAAAAATGACTATAGCTCAGGTAAATTTCCACATATTAGGCTAAAATGTGGCGTAGCAGCAGTAGTAGCTTAGAGTCACTCTCAACACTTCCTCTGAGCGCTAACACATCTCATAAGAGCTTATAAATATCCCATGAGATTTAGAGGCTGGACCCAAAATGGCTCCAATGCAATCATTTCTTAACATGACACGACCTTAGCCTAAAACCCCGGCATAAAGGTTGGTGGGTGACATGCATTCCTTTAAGGAAAACAAATCCAAGTATTACTCAGTTGCATCTACACTAACACTGATACAACCCTGTGTTATTTCATTTCAGTCAAGGGATTCAAAATGGTGCCACCTCCCAATAACTCTACCTCCTCTACCTTGTTGTTATTTTTCCCTTCTGAACAATAAAAAAAACGATTAATATAAAAATGACATGTCATTAGCTCTAAGTTGTCATATCCACCTTTTTTTTTTCTGTCAAGATGATACTACGCAATAAGATTTGGTACAAAACAATGAAATCTAACATAATAGATTTTATTTACCCTGAGAGAAATTTGTTCTGAAACGAACGTCGTCCAAATAGCTGCCTTGAAAAAGATTAATGAACATAATTAGTAGAGCTTGAAGGAACACGTATTGTAAAGTTTTAAATAAAGGTTTCACACCTGATGTTTTGGGATGACTCTCCGCTACAATCCCACTAAATCAGTTTGTGTTTGCTAAGCTCAATTAGCTGTGGCAGCCATCTTGAATAAGGCTGAGTCAGCATAAAAAGTGTCACTAAAAGCCCACGCTCCCGATTATTTCTGAAGTTTTCTCTTCTTTTCCCAAGCTGTTTTAAACTGATTTTTCTCTTAAATCTGTTCCAGTGATTACACGTTTCCTCATACGTGTGTCAGTGGATATTTTTAGGTTCACTTCTGGTGCTCTTTCTAGTTTTAGTTCTGTATTTTCAATGCTGTTTTGTTTTTCTTTCTAGTTCTTAATTTGTATGAAATCCCTGTTTTGGTCAATTTCTTCCCCTCATGAAATGGCTTTTAGAGGTGATACAGCAACACAGAAGTGACTGCACTTGGTGTTCCCACTTCTGCTGCGTATTAATATTATTATTTTTTTTCTTAGTGCACAGAAATCTGGATCTCACTGCAGAGCAAATCTCCTCATATGACACATGATTTTTCTTTGACATTCGAGGGACTGAACGTTCCGTTCCTCCACCGACCTGTTGCTATGGGAAACTGCTGATGCTTGTTGTTCGGCATGATGCGGCTACAGCTATTTATATAAACCATCTGAGTGCAAATGCAATCGCAGGTTTCCTGCAGACGCAAGCGTGTTAAAACGCATGTGCCCCCCCCCTCCACCACCCCAAAGAGGAACCCGAATGCTGAAAGAACAGAAGTGACGGGAAAACGACAGACGCTGATGACAAAACTGAGCTGCTAAGTTTGTTATTAGAACACGGGTGTTGTGAAAGAAACTGCTTGGGCTTTTAAAGTTGTTCCCTGATATCGTAAATGTGGAACAAAGTGAATCGGTTAAAGACCTAGCATTCCTTGAAGGAATGCACATTGTCCGCTTCTTTTATGCTAGGATATTATACCATGAATTACGATATGATACAATATGCTGTGATCCATCCATCCATCTTCTTTTACCTGCTTCTGGATAGGTTGACCCTGAACAGGACGTGAATAAAATATTTTTCCTTTCAGGACATACATTTATTCTAGACACATTGCTTTCCCAAAAGAAAACAAACATCAACATAAAAACTGTTTGGTTCTTACCAGTGTTGGATCCAGATAAGTTGTACCTGGAGTTGGCCTTTTTGATGATGTTCTCGTGGATTTGGTACCATTCACTCTCTGTGTTGCACCTTGGATAAAAACACAAAACATAGAAACTTGTAAAGCAGCTGGAACACAATCGATGCGGTGACTAAGTCTCAGTGGACTTTAACTTCATGAGGTCATTTCTAGTTCAGCTGGTAAATAATAACATCAGATTTTCTGCACAAAGCCAATTACAACCTGTTTTATTTGGGGTTTTTTTTTGAGCGTGCATAAATATACAGACAGTTGGTGAATTTTTAACCCTATTTTATTTGACCAGTCAGTTTTTCCATTTATAATTTAGGCCAAACTATGATAACAATAACTTTTTGGAGCCTTAAAGGCATCACCACTGCACAAAGCTTTCTCTGCCTAATCTCAGCTAATTTGAACACAAAAATGGCTGCAACTTTTATCAATACAGAGTTAAAATATGAGCTGGTCGTCGCTGAGAGTCATCCCCAACACCAGCTCTGATTGCAAACTGACCGCAGGGCAACTTTGCTTTGAACTATTAAAGAAAGCTGCTTGTTAGCAAAATATTTAGGCAGTATGCATTCCTTCAAGGAGTGCTGAGCCTTTAATTTGAAAGGATTTCGAAACAAAACATAAAAAAAATATAAAATTTTTGCAGCAACTTACGCATAAACCTTGAGCAGGTGGTCGTCCTTGGAGTCAGCAGTGAGAAGATCGGCGATGCTGACGACAGCGCAGCCAAATGGCCGCCTGTACTGCACGCTGCACGTGTTCTTCTTCTCTCCTGCTCCCATCCTCCCTGCAGAACACGCACAGAGGCACCCATAACAAGAACAGCCCTGTTAGAAAAGCCCAAAGTGTGTAAAAAAGCGCTCAAGAGAAGAAAGATACTCCCACCTATCCTTATGATGTGTACAATAATGTAGACATCTTTTCGTAGATCGCTGCTTCCCAAATCCTGAAGCACAAAACAAAACATCCTTCAGTTAAATCACTTTTAGTTTACAGCACGGCAGCAACACTAAAGCTTTAAATTGCTCCCCTGTCAAGTTTGTTTCAAACAAAAAGCCACGTTCGCCACTCACCACAAACAGCGTGCATTGTCTTTCTGTCTTCTCCGGCCACTTGGGCAAGCCGCTCTTATTCAGCCTGACAAAGAACCTTTCACTGTACGGGGGAGGGGACAGAGAGAGAGAAACGAGCGAGGTCAGGAGCGACGGCCGCGTGTCACACGCAAGTAAACAACCATGTCCGAGTTACTGCGAGCGGGGAGAGGATGACGACTAGAAACAATGTCAGAAATGTCAAACGCTGAGCTGTGGGCACCGGAGGAGTCGCGTCGAAAGTTCAGACTGCGCCCCGACCCCGTCTGAAACGCTATATGAGACAGGAGAAAGACGGGCAGCAAAAGGAGACGGAAAGAAGATTAAAGCCTGAACAAAAATCTCTAATACGGATCGCATAAAATCTGACAAGTGACATGTGGCTCCTCTATGGCTGAGTGAAAGTGTGATTCCTCTCTGAGATGCCGGCTGTCATGGAAAACAGCTGAAATGTACAACCTCAATAAAAGAACCGGTGGCAGTGACGGGCAGCACAAAGGTGACGGTGTCAAACTGAAACAGAGAACCTGAGACATTCTAATGAGCTTAAAGCTGATGAAGGCCAAAAAGTGAAGGAAATGTGAGATTTATAGAACCACTTTGTGTTGTATTACACCATTCTGCCGTTCCTCGAGAGACCTACTTAGGATGGATCTAACAGGCTTGGTGGGCTATTCTATTAAAAGTCAAGTCAAGCTTTATTTATAAAGTGCATTTCATTTAAAGGAGCCCAATCTGCTTTCCAATGAAAACATAAAATGTGGAAAAACTGAAAAAAAGGCAAAAAAAAAAGTGAGTTTGGATTTATAGACTCGTTCACACAAACATACAGACCCATTCATCCACACAGAACATAAAAGTGCTAATGCAGAACACATAAATAATAAAAAACTTAAGATCTCAAAGCCATATTTTCCATTTCATTGGCGTGCAAATACAGACAGCAGCGTCCCGTGATTTAAAAAAGGTGCAAAGTATGACTAAGTTATCATAGTTATCATGGTTAGCCTGAAAAGGAGTAACAGATTCGGACTGGTTGAGAGCTAGAATCATGAAATTGTCTAGAAGTTTCCCCTTATCTTTAATCTTTGTCTTCAGCTGATGGATGCTTTCCTCAAGTCGCTGGGACTCTGAACCATGACTCCCGCTAGCAGAGCGACTGAACAGAGCACGCCACCATCTTCTCCCCCCTGTCACAAGCTCCAACAGCCGCAGTTCGATGATTTACTCAAAGGTTACTCCCATTACTCTCGACAGGAAGGTACAAGCTTAGCTAAGATGGAAGGTACAAACTTTAAAACCCAGAGCCATGATACTGCCATCACTACTTTGTTGGGTTGCTTGATTGGTATGAAAAAGGGGGATGCTGAGAATTTGTTTTTTATCAACAAACTTTTTTTACTTTGTGATCAAACAATTCAGTTTTCAGATCATCTGATCAGAATATGATACTTCTTGTGATCTAGAAATCTTTCAGTTTGAGCTGCTTTTTAGTGAGGGATGACTTTGGTTTGACCACTCTACCAGAAAAAAACCTGATAGGTGGAAACAGACAATTGACCTGCTGTGAGATTTTCCCATCTCCACAAAGAAACCTAATCTATTGTGACGATTGGCTTGAAGGCTCTTTCTTCCCATCACTGATTCTAGCAGAGTGTCCAAGTCGAGGGAAACTCTGTGACTTTTGTAGCTCTCATCCCAACACAAAGGGCTCAAATGCTGGCACGTCAAAGATACAATCCAGGACAAACAAGTCTCTTTTTTTAAATATAATTTAACCAGAGCAACAACAGATCAGCAGACAGACACTGAAAATCTGACAAAAAAACTAAAGGAAACTGATAACTGAATGACAGTAGGTGTGCTGATTACTATCAGAAAACAGGTGGTAGGTGAGCATCTCAAACAATAGCAAGTGAGAAATTCTGGCTTGTATAACCATAACAAGAACAAAACCAAGAGCAGGATTTAATCAAATAATCTAACTGGCAATCACGAAACAACAGGAAACCCAACAAAAAGACTCAAAACACTAAACAAAAATCATGAACGAGAGACTCGGACAGGGGTGGCCAACCATGGTCCTCGAGGGCCACCATCCTGCATGTTTTACTTGTTTCTCTGCTCCAACACACCTGATTCAGTAGTTTAATCACCTCTCCATGTTCTGCAGAAGCCTGTTAATCACCCATTGATTCAAATCAGGTGTGTTGGAGCAGAGAAACAAGTAAAACATGCAGGATGGTGGCCCTCAAGGACCAGGATTGGACACCCCTGGACGAGGAGGGTGTCCACACAAGAAAATTTTTTTCTGACTATGCAAAAAAAAAAAAAAACTTTTTTTTTCAGCTTTTTGTCCACATGGAACAGAATGTTAGAAGCCCCCAAAAGGGTATTTTTTTGAAAATCTTGAAATGCCACCTTTGCATTTTCATGTAGATAGTCAAAACGTGACCTTTTAAAAAAATGATGATATCATAGCTTCACCTCTAATCTAACCTACAAACTGAGGGCGTCCTCCTTTTCCTTTTATGTTTACATTTTGCAGCTAGCATGAAAGCTTTATGTGCATCCTACATGTCTTGTTTCCTGTTTGGTATATTTTCCGTGGCAGAGTAGTAACTCCACATTCTGGCCTGGCAGAGCTATTAAAGGGTTTTGACTCGTTTTTTGGTGTTTTCATCTGGATGATGATGAGATTTCTAGAAATGGTGCTGCATTCACGAGAATATTTTTAGAAATGACAATGAAAAGTAGCATTTTTGTGCAGAAAAGACCTCATAAACTCAGCTACGTAGTCAAATTGGATCTAAATACTTCAATAAATTCAAAACAACACTAAACAATTTGGGAAGAAAAGCACACCATTTAAAAAAAGAGCCTAAACTTGGTTTACGGTGAGTTTAAAGCATAACAAACAAACAGAAAATTTTGCATTTCTCTCAACTCTGCACACAGCAAATAGTTGAACGTAGTGGCGAAAACTAAGAGCTGCTTTATGAAGCAGAATCAACCATCTAACAACTCTGGCCTCAAATGTCCCCCCTCCCTCCAACACTTTGAAAATGAATGTCATGCAGAAACAGAAAGGACGGACCCTGATTGCCTTTTCGCTCTCTTTGTACGTCGCCCTCCCTCCCTGTCTACGCTGCATGCTTTAAGCGGGACAGCGGAGACATCCTGCTGGGCCCCTCTCGTCCTGGCTGGCGAGCTAAGGCCTAATCCAGTTAGGTGACTTTCACAGTCTGCAGATAAGCAGAGAGAGAAAACCTTGTAATTCACCAGCGCCCGACAATGAGCCAAGTCGGCTAGCTGCGCCATCTAAAGCAGGGTCCCATTCAGGCAAGAGCGGCATTCGCCCTAACAGCTTTTATTTAACTTCATGCTGCAGCTACCCAAAGATTAGGATGTTTTATAACAGGCTGCGCTATTAAAAACTCCAAACACAAGCTCAAAAAACCGTTAGGGTTCCACGATGTAAATAAGAGGCTGCTGCCTTCACTGTAATTCGGTGTATGCTAAATGTAGGGCAGTGGGTGCCCATGCCTGAATTAATTATGTCCCTGATTATTAATTATACAAATGCTTGTGATTTTTCATACATGAATTCCTTCAGTAAAGTTTTCCTTTTATCAGCCATTTCAGGATAACCCAGTTCAATTTGATTTGTTGTCCCTCATTATTAGCTGCTCTCTGGAACTTTCCACGCTTTTTATCCCAACATATGGAGACAGGGCTTTGGGCACGGCACGCCCCCCCCCAAATCCTAATTAGCGCTCTTATTGTTGAAACCCCAACCGCCAATTAACAGCCGCTCTGGTGCAAACACACAAATCTCTCCCTTCTTTAACTCACCCTGCGCCGCCGCCGCCGCCGCTCCCCTGCCTCACAGCTGCAGCGCCAGCTAAGAGGACGAGTGGCCCCTCCCATCCTCACACTTCTACCCCAGCGGGACCTTATCTGACTCTATCACAGCTCGCATTAGCATAGCATGAATGGCCGATTTCCCTCCCCTCTGGGCCCTCGTGGCGCTCGCTATTCCCTCTGCTAATATCGATGATTGCATTAGGGAGCTGTGAGCTCAGCCGATGAGGGATGCTGGGATGGGGAGCAACTGACATGTAAAATGCCAGATATATTAACTGCCAAACCCCCTCCACTGACCAAAAAGAAAGCCTAAATGTGACACTAAAGGCTTGCCCATTCGTCACAGCAGCCTTAAAAAACGGGTACAAAATCAATTTATATTGATTGTTCGTTAAAAAAAACTTGCTAATTCTTTTGGGAAGAATGTGTTTGTAGGGTGTAAAAGGTTGAACTGTGTTTGGGCTTGCTCTGGAACACCCTCAAACAAGAGGATGTGTGTGAACACGGTGTAATCTCGACAGCGTGCATGTGTCTGCCGCTTGACAAGGAGTCTCTATTGAGCCCGTGAAGCTGCATGGTGGCTGCTCGCGTTGGCATGGCGCAGAGACAACAGGTCAGACCCCCATCTGCTCTCACACAAGCCCCACCAGCACAGAGCGGAGCAGCGGCGTGGCATCCTGCCAGCCGGCTTGTGTTAATGTGTGTGTGTGTCCATGTTTATGTATGTGACCAGGCAGTGAGAGACAACACTGGCGGCCTGCCACAGAGAGAGATTTTCCAAAAAGACAACTGCAAACACACACACACACACACACTTTTTAAAGCTTTTCAAACTCCTTTAAAACTTCTCAAATTTCATCTATAATTACTTAATTTAGGCCCGCTGAGGAGAAGCAGAGCTATGCATGTGCTCATTTTAGGGTTTTCCACAAAAGTGGTTCCAGTACTAGACCAGAGCGGGTGCTAAAGCTCTTTTTTTTGTGGTTCTATAGAAGACAGCTATGACTGGTTTGTTTTTCCTTACCCAGAGAGCCACCTTAAAAGGCATTACGTCACATTAAACAGCTCTTCCACCGAGTCCGACCCTCCCTCTGGTGTATTCTGAGTTTCTGTCTAAGGAACTAGACATTGAGATCGTCTTAAAAACACTTTTTCTTTCATTTAAACAACAACAGGTGTTTGCAAATGACCTTTACGTTGCCAGCCAGTACTTCAGACTGCAATGTATAAATGGCGCTGCCCATGGGAGTTACAACTGCCTTTGTTAAAAGAAACCACAGGAAGAGGAGCATCAATGAGCCCATATGAGTCCAGTGCTCGTTCAGCTCCTTAATAATGCTTCAACTTCCGCATTACATCACCGCGTCTAGTTATTAAGATAAGCATAGCTCAACAAATAAGAACATTTGTGTCTGGTTGATTATTTCGCGGCTTCTTGGCATTAAGTCTTATACCCTTAGAAAGCTTGTTTATTTCCCCTAAATGGTGCCACATTTGTAAGGAAAAGGCATTTGTGGGTTGAGCAGCAGACTTGAGTGGATTGCATCCATGAAAAACCAGATCTTCACTGTTGTTTGTTGTCGTTTCTTGAATTGAATAATTAAAGTCCTAGAAAACAAGACATATTGGCAATTTAACAATTTATTCATTTACCAAAAAGGGGTCTCAGGAGCATGAGGAAGTACCAAACCCAGCCACAACAGCCTGGCACCTCCTCTTAAAAGATTTACTGCCAAGAAGCACTGTTACAGGAAATAAATTATCAACCGAACACACATTTCCCTACTTTTTTTCTGCTAAGTTTAATTCAGTGTTTGAAACATGGTGCTCGCATTACTTTTACCAGTCACTGGTTTCTATAATCCTGTCCTAGCCCACAGATGAAAGCGGTTCTTTGCTCTTACCCAACAAAAAGTTTGTTGCAACTGTAGTTTTGTTAAAACTGGTGCTTCTGGTGGTCGAAACCAGAAAAAAAAAAAAAACCTTCAAAGCAAGCTCTGGCTCCGGTCTACCATTGGAACAAGTTCAATAAAAAAAAAAAAATGTATCTACTGTATGTTTTATTCAGTTTGGATAAATTCAGACAAGCTAAATTTCCAAAGCCGCTTGTTTGACACAGCAGGATTTTAACGAGACTCGAGCACACTTCATTTCGTTGCAGAGCGTGTAACTGTTCAGCAGCAACTGCATGACAAAACTCAAGGAGTTCAATCACTCGAGCTCGGCTGACGTACTCCATCTTTCAAAGCAGCGACACGGTGGCGAAGGAAGGGGATGAAGCAGGCAGCTAAAGAGGAAAAGGCGAGAGTTGATTACAATGAGAAGGAAAAAGTTGTTCGAGTGGAACAAAATATGAGAGTGCTGGACAATAATTACCCACTTTAAAATTAAATAAAAGAAGAAAAAAAACATTTTACATGATGATCTTACATGTAAGAGATAAAAGGTGATTGGAGACAATACTTGTGCTAATTAAAAGTGCCTCTCCATTTACTGACACTTGACAGCGTGGAGTTGTGTCGTAAAGGTCTGGGGCAAAGATAACACAATGACACGCAGATTTCTGCAAGATCGGTGTCACAGCTGAGGTGAGAGCTTGTTGAAATTTCATGCAATGTTTAAAGAAACTTGCTGATGGGAAGTCGGTCTGGAGTTCCTGTATGTAGCATAAAGCAATAAAACGATATGTGGCGCCAATATCTCCCTGATTCCTTTGGTGTGAGACTGTGAGGCGGAGAAAATCGTCACTAAAGCATGACTTATCAAGAGAAGTTTCACTGCTGCCTCGCTCGTTTCTTTTTTTTTTTCCCAACCCACTCATTTTCAGCCCCCTCATGTTCCTTCTCCTGATGAAGCCTCTTGTTTGTGATACGAAATGGAATTTCTTCCCTTTGAACTGTGAAACCAGGGAGCTTAAGCACAGTCTCCTTTCAGGGTGACACTCGCGTCAGGAGGATGTGGTGTGCGTGTGCGCGCGTGTGTGTTGACGTGCGAGCGTGCAGACTCCCTGGGTGACGACGGGCTCTTTAATGTGGAGAGCGCAGAGATTTTGATTCGTGAAAATAACACGGCCTTGCCCACTTTAATGAGTCCGAGTGCGCTGTAACAGCCTGCTTCATTGAACGAACGTTCGTGAATAGAGTTGGAGCAGAACCTTCACACCGGACGCACACCGAAAGGTTTCCAGTTCATTTGAATTCATGCCCGTTTGAAAACGCTCTACCTGAGAGGCCGGTTCTCCCGTCCGTCGTAGATGTGAAAGTAGACTTCGAGCTCCTCCCCCAGATTGGCGCTCATCAGACTCTTCACGTGGACAAACAAGTGATGGGTGCTGGCGGGCGCCGCTGTCTCCTTCTTACGGTGGCGATGCTCCATCTGCGGCAGAAAGGAGGAGATCAGGTGACACAAACTGCAGGATTTGCAAGATTATGATTTGCTATGTTGACAATGTTTCATTGTAAATAAAATATAGATTTATTAGATTTGCAAATCATTGCATTCTGTTTTTAATTTACATCTTACACAATGTTCCAAGTTTTCCAAAAGAAAAAAGGTAAAATCATGAATTTTAAACTCCAAAAGCCGGATCAAAGATGAACAAATTCAAATAAAACCAGGGGGGAAATGCATTTAGTTAAATGTCTTTAAATACCAGCCAATCACATCTCAGAGCTGCTGTCTTTAGCATCAAATTTCCAAGTCAAAGATAAATAATATCCCCTTGAGACATCTCCCAACAGAGAGTTATTTTGGTGCAGATTTGCATGTATAACTGAAAAACCCCAAACAGACCCAGATATAGTTTAAGTTGACACAGATCTAGTTAATAAAGCATGTAATTTCGCAGACTGCCAACAGCACTGGGGGGGACATATTTGAAAGTTTCGAGGTGTATTGTTTGACTGTTTGTGGCAGACATGGTGCCAGAGAAACAAATGGAAAACTGGATGCGCTACACAACGAATACTAATGCACAAAAGCTTTCAGTTTTCGTTTTTTGCCTCGGAAAAAAAAGGACTTGCACAGAATGTTATTAAGCATTTTTAGTTTTGAAGCACATACATCGGCTTCATTGTGAAAAAGACACCTTTTTAAAGAACTAATGGTGGTTTAATGTGCGCCCATTTAGCTTAAGCAGTAAAAGCACCTAGACTAACAGAAAACAAAAGTCACATCCTGCTGTGGCCATTACAAGCTAGATTAGGTCGGTCTACCAAAAAAAACCAAAAAAAAAACCGGCCCCATGCAGCATGGCATATTATCATAAATACCCTCAAGATCAGTATTCACATTAGAGCTCTCTTTACAGTTCGGGACGTTCGTCCTACTCGCTGACAATATCTGATAATACAACACACAAAACCCACACATACACACTGAAACGGCAGCAGATGGCCAGGAGAGGCACGGCCAAAACTCGCCTCTCATTCACTTCTGCAATGAAACACGCCGGAGAAGGTCAGGGAAGTAGGGAGGTAAGAGGAAGAAAGACAAAAAAAAGTGACAGCAAAGACACCTAAGTAAAGTAGAGTACGCTAAACGTGGACAATATGTTTAACGTGAAGAACTCCGATTACAAGTAAAAGTTGAGTTTTTAGTGTCAAAATCACACTTCGACATATTCAAGAGTACGCTTCTGTGGGCATCTTCAGGTTATGACCTTCGGCACGCACTGAGGCAATTCATCCAAGTGAGAAGCGGCTGGGATCAGTCTGACTCCACGCTTCTTAACCAGAAGAGGGAGGAATACAAGATAGAAGATACAAGGAGTTTATTGTCACATATACAGTGATAACACGTTCAAACTATGCAATGAAATTCTTGTTTTGCAGCTGAATGCTCTGCCTGGGTCAGGAAAGAATCTCTGCCTCAGGAATGGGAGTTGAAGCATTTTCTTCTCAAGTGATGGTAGGATGGCGCGGAAGACGGACTGATCAAGGAGCTTCTCCAGTTTGTTGTGGTAAAGAAAGGGCTGAGCCATAAGTAAGGCAAAGATCTCAGTTTACTGGTCTGTTTACATTCCAACCTTCGCATATGGTCATAAGGGTTAGATTGTGACCCAATGAATGAGAAAATGGATACACGAGGCAGAACCAGAACTCATTGGAGGGCATATGTGTCCTCTCTGGCCTGGGAACACCTTGGGATCCTCCAGGAGGAGCTGCAGAGCATCACTGGGGAAAGGGAGGACGACATTTGCCTCCTGGACCTGATGATTCTGCAACCCGACCACAGACAAGCTGCAGAAAATGTCACAAAGACTTATTGTTGTGTGACACAACAAAACTGACTGGGCTGAAACTTCAAATAAAAATACAGTTTTATGCCAGTTATACTGTTGGGGAAACGGAACTTTTTCTATTGCATCAAAAGAAACCGCGTTCTTCTAATAAACGGCTCAAAACAATGCGCTTAAAGAACTTAAAATAGGTTCTTTGTTAAGGTTTCTGCAATTTGCAGACAACACTGACTCATTCCTCGAGTTCAAGAGCATTTTATGCTTTAATGATTCATTGGTGTGTTAAGTGGCTTAACAAGCGAAAACCGCATTTCTCTGAAATCAAATAAGCTAAAAGAAATGCTTGGAAACCTTTTACAGACCCCACAGCTAAACAAAGGCATTGTTTTCTGGACAAAATAACAATAGAATGTGTCAGAGAAGGTGTGCTTAAACATGATTTACATGATGAAGTCAAATGAGATAAACAGTGTTTAAGAATACCATATAATGGATGGTATGCTTTAGAAAACAGTTTGCTGTACTGTAAATAGGCAAATGACAAACCATTGACATCCATAAAAATGACACCGCAAATCATTTCGCAACAGCTCTTAACGTGATGAACGTTTCGTTTGGTCCTGACTCTTCTGCCTGACCGAGAAATCCAGAAATAACCAACTGCTGTTAGGGTGATCTAACGACGAGGCACGCCGTCGTTAACAGATCAGCGCTCCGACACAGAGCGGGGCCGAGCGGCTTGTTTTGACGTGAAATGACTAGGTCTGGGGAAAGACCTAATTCATGCAGTGGGATTTCATTACGTGGTTATTTCCAGCGTGTCATTAAGGCCGCCCCGGCGGGAGCAGTGTGTGGTTATGTGACAGCTTCGGCATGACTAGACACAAAGATTAGACACGAGAGCCTGGCAACCCTCCTGCAAGGACGTGATGTTGTGGGAGCAGACCAGAGATGGCTGAACAAAGACGGAATGTGCTCGTTGTCCCAGTGTTCGTTCAGCGATCTCTTTCCGAAACAAGTGGAAAGACGGGTCATGCTAAGGCCACAGGAAAACTACCAGTCCTTTTATATCCTTCCATCCCTCCTTTCTATCCTATATAAGCTTCCTCACATCTCGTTTCTGAGCTTGCGGAAGGATAAACTGTACAGAGAGCGCGTTCGAGGTCACGCCCGAGTTATCTGTCCAACGAAATACCGCAGGTGATGAGTTAATCACAGAAGGATGTGAGATCTGGTCTGCTCAGCTCGAGGTCTGGACTGATCTCAGTCTCCAAGGGGAGAAAACGGGGAAGTTTGACGTTCCGCTGAATTTTATTGTGTGAATGCTTTTAAGCATTCACACCATTGTTTTCCTGTTTCTCTTTATTATCTATTATT